>NC_081449.1:14678036-14720510 GCF_007210705.1 Tigriopus californicus | reverse complement strand
AGGAGATCGCCGACGGAGCGTGATTGTACTTAGAAGTAACCCTTTAGCAAAATGGATTCAGAGAGAACCACGAAGCAGTCTTCCCAATGTCATTTGAACGAAGGCTAGGATTTTCCATAAGGTTGTCTGCCTCCCACTTCTTTCCACAGAAAACAATAGTCCGATTGTAATATTCAAGAACATGAACTTTGTCGGGTTCACCTTTTCCATTCACTTTTCGTTCAACAATCACCTCAAATCTGCAAAAACCAAGGCCAGGGTCAGCATCGAATACACGTGCTGAACTTCCCATCAGGATTCTTCCTGTTCCGATAGTCCTTTAACTCTTCCCAATCTACATCACCCCAATCTTCCTCTACGGCCAACACCTTTAGCTTCCCAACTTCATCAAGGGCGGAATCAGACAAGAGATCCTTAATCTAGACCACCCCATCTTTTACACTAATTAAGAATGTCTTGACCTAGGACTGCCCTTACCCATCAACTCTTTAACTCTACACTATTTCATATCATGCTCATTGTAATCTAAAGTTCTTGACAAGTATGTGATATCTATGTATGTGATATAAAGGAATAAATCTTAACTGAAACGCCTGGTGGAAATGGATACGTTGAAAGCTGCGAGTCTAAACAAATCATAATATATTTTGGTGTTTGAAAGTTCCATTATTAGTTGCATCAATCTTGAGTTAGGAGTTCAAACGAAAAAAAAGTTTGCTATCAATTTTATCAGAAATTGAAACTACTGTCAAAACTTTGGCGTCACGATTTCATAAAAGACCATAAAACACTGCACAAAAGAGTTCGAAGAGATACATTCATCAAGAACATTAAAAACAAGCAAAGACTGGTTTGAATCGAAATGTCTTGTATGCGCATAAAGATATATTTTGGGGGATGATTAAAAAGTCTGTACGGCAAAAACATGCCATGTACCTCCTTTTTTTCAAAAACTTTACGCGAACTCGGTACTGAAACGTTGAACGAGTTGTGAAAGCATATCAAATTCAAATTATTGAAGCGCTCAAGAAAGGGAAGCAAAAAGTCTCAATCATGTCAATAGTACATATATATATATCATTGGCATGAGTTTACTCGAGAGGTTATCTTGTCGTCTATAAATGCAAGTCCGAGGTGAGACTGTTTTCTTTTTTCGTTGAATGGTACCATCGTCTAAAAGGAACTCTATGTTCTGTCTTTGATTGCACTTTTTAAACACCTAGTTTGGATTAAGACGATTTTGTGGTGCTACTTGACACGAGAACTAGAAACTAGATTGGCCAATAGGTCTATTGGTTTTTCTTGCTCAGACATGCTCAGCCCAGACATGGGTCGGGTCAACTCGATCATGAGCCAGCTCGGACATGGGCTGGCTCGGATTTGGCCCAGCTCAGACTTGACTCAAAATATCAACCCGATCAACCCAGCTCAGCTCGAAACCTGTTTTTTTGCCCAGCCCAGCTCGTGCGGTGGAAACTGTCAACCCAGCTCAGCTCAAAATGAGCCACCTTCTTCTTACCTCAGCCCAGCCCCAAAATTCTTGACTCATTACATCTCTAGTTTTTAACCCCTCATTGAAGTCCACTTGGAGGCAGAGATTGTTGTCGCCGTGCTTGAATACGGGAAATATGATTGCTCTGACGATATCAGAATCAAACCGCGGGCTGGGTTTGTGGTTGCTCGTCTGCCCCAATGTCGACTCTTCCTGGCCTTTTAGGCCTGAATTATAATAACGAGTTTTCTAGTATGATGGCCAGATGAGAAAAAATCATTGAGAGTATGCTGTCGTGATTAGTGGGTGTCCTTAGAAGTCGTGTGAAATATACTTTGTTACAATTTTAATATCTCACGTTGATTAAGGGTCGTAAGACAAGAGTATGCGATGAAGAGAAATCTTCAACGCTTTATTTGGTCCTTCGAGCCGGATCCTTGATTGTCGAGATTCATCCAAATTTCCAAACCGGGACAAGAGTGAATACAGTTCCAAATTCCAACTGTAAGACTCTTAGTGGCATATCAAGCATGGCAAACTTCCCAGAAAGTTCGTCATTTGACCAAAAAGGATGCAAGGTGGACATAGCGGGAAAAAAGCGATCTATTACTAGACAAATTGCGAATCTGGAGAGGGACCTAACGGCTGTTCCACCAGTATCACGAACGGGGTTAAGAGTCCTTGCAGAACGATTGAAGTCAACATTGGATGAATTGTCATCATTGATGACCACTTTCCTCGGCAATGTGAGAGAAGAAGAGGAACGTGAGGTAATGGAACAAAAGTTGAAGTATGAGACCAATTGGGTCTCAAAATCGGTGGCATTGGTTCAGGAACATGTCGAAGCAAGAGCCGCGGAACCAAGCACGATCTTTGGAAGTAAAGAACTAAACTTCAACAATATCGGGAAGGAGAACGTTTACGCCTCTAGGAAACAAGAAATGCAAACAATCGGGCAGTTGAGATTGCCAAGAATAACTTGGAACGAGCCATTGATGATGAGAGAAGATCTCAAGCCCAATTAGAGGAATTACAGTTGGGAAGTTGAGTTGGAGATTTTGACGGAGAAGAGATACCCCCAAAAGAACCTGAGGCAGATGGAAGGATGGGTCGGTCCCACGTGATCTAACGTGATCCCAAAAGATCATCTTGAATGACTAGGACGATTTGTCAATTGTGAAGGCTATCAACAGCATTATCAATGGCAGAATTCACTTTGGAGGAGATTACCTCTGTGGAGGAATTCACTGGGACGGAGTTTAACATGGTGGTGTCTAACATGGCGGAGATTGCCGTTGGCGGCGTTTATCATGGCGGAGATTGCCGTTGGCCGAGTTTATCATGGTGGAGATTGCCGTTGAAGGAATTTACCATGGCGGAGATTGCCGTTGGCGAAGTTCACTATGGCGGAGTTTACTGTGGAGGAGTTCAATGTTGGCAGATATAAATTTTGGTGGAATTCACTGTGGCGGAGTTTAACATGGTGGAGATTGCCGTTACACTTCTTTACGCATTCACTTAAATTTTAAATTCAATCCATACAACTTTTCTCGAAGACTTTCCTTTAAATGCCTTTTTGGAGAGTTTTAGATACGATTATATATAATTCTGAGCTATTTTGAGATCATGCAAAAAGTGAAAAATGGTCTTTTACTTTGGTGATATTGGAAACCGAATTGTATCTACGTATATCATACGACGGGCATTTTGGTTCTAAAAATGATGAAAATTGGACTATTAAATCCAATACACCAAGTAATGGTGGTTAAACAGATGATATTATACTTTTTAATTAGGACTAATTAAATGAGGTCCCAATTTCTATCGGATAGGTTTTTGAAACATTTTGTTGTTTTATGTGGACTAGAATACCATGAAGCCAGAAACCAAAATTTTTTAACCATCATATCCGCCATTTGAATTAGTGAAGGGATTGTAGTTATGGATTACTTCCGGCACCGGAGTTCGAATTCACGACACCAGGGGAGAGAATTCTTACGTTGCTTGCGCTGCTCATTAGACCGCTCGACTATACCAGAATTAATTTATCATGGAGATTCCTATCAAACTATATTGCAGGCTAAAGTTCCTCTCCCCTTGGTATTACGGCACTTTTGTGCAGTAATGTATTGATGTATATAGGGAATATTCTTTAATATTTGGCTTATTTGTTGATATTATTCATTGACGATACAACAACTATTCAATAGGGAGAATAGCCCTGTATCATTGGCATTAGAAATCTCATAAAGACTCTCCGCATGACGTGGGTGGTATAATTTAGCATTGAGGCTCATCCAAGGTTTGGCATTACTAAGTCTTAAGATGTTGGTAGGCAAAAAGATGTTGAGTGATTTCATTCAAAATTTGCGAGGTCACGAAATGCTTTGCCCAAATGAGAAGAGGTGGCTGGTATCCATACAAAGAAAACTGCCTTCAAAACAAAATCAAGATCATATCAGCAAAAACCTTGGAGGTATTGGCATCCAATCTTTCGAAGACTAACAACGAAACACTTGGATTTGAAGCAATAACGTTGGCCATCAGAGGAACACAATGTCTTTGATGATCAAAGAAAAATTGCAGCAGATCATCATTGTCCATAGTGCAAAAACACCCTCTGTAGAAGCTGTTACTCAGGCCCAGATGGAAAACGTCAATCAGTGACAAGAAGATGGTCAATGGGGCATTCCACGTCAAGGCAACAGGGTCAAAATGTTGAAAGTGAAATGCCATTATAATAAGCCACGGACTTCTAGAGATGTGGACTGCGAACGGAAGGAAAAATGGAGTGCTCCAAATGAGCACTCCATACGACCACAAGATCTTGTTGAATAGATGGACTTGGCAAATTTGAGCCCAAACCTATGTTTACGGAACTCAGGAGACATGATAAAATTCATTTTGTCAACAATACATAAAATTCGAATTTTCGGCTTGCTCTTGGTCAGCTACATAGGTTTTGACAACAAAACTTTGAAACGATCCACTTTACAAGTTGATACATCGGAACCAGCCACGCAACAAGAACAGGAAAACGACGCAACCTACTCTCAATCCCAATCCCGTCAGAACCTCAATACCAAGAATAATGAACAGAGATCCCGATTGCGCTACCATTGGATCGAGAACGACCATCGGGATCAGATCATCGAGTACAGTCCTGCCGGGGTTAGTATCTATCTATATATGTTGACCACTATGTACTTACATATAATACGACGAAATATACTTAGGTTCCTACCTATCATATTTGGGGTGCGATATCACACAAGTAAATGATAAAAAATGGCTTACCTTTAGTTGAGGAGATCTACGTTTCTTACTTTATTACTTTACTTCGAAAAGTGGCTCAGGTTTGCTTTGACCAAGAGCAGGCTGATTTGGAGGGAAGCTCGTTCGCAGGCCATATTTCTAGTTGTCTTTGTCTTGGATAATTTTGAACTAAGTTAAGCAAACAATGCTTTTCGGGAAGTTTTGTAGATTTTTCGGTTGCCCACAGTCCCATAGTCGCAATCAAAGTCATCCAAAAGTTTTCTGATGACTGGGAATATCCTGAAGGGCATTTTAAAAAAAGGTCAATAATCTACAAAAAAAAATATTTTCAACATGGCTTCATATTGAATCTGGGGTTTTCATACGATACTGCAGAGGAGAATTAAGCTAAAGCCGAGATCTTCCGTATCTAAACTTACTTGAAGTATAGCTCACTTTCTTAAAATTATCATTTTCACCGTTGACGTACCGACCAAGACTTTGGAGCTTCACAATGGCGACAAATTTAAATGGCCCGCCGTGTAGCTGTGGTCAATATCGTAATTTATGACTCATTTCATTTAGATCCTGAGCAAATCACTCGTTATAAATCTATGCAAAGCTCAGTGATCTCAGGTCTGTCGATGAGTCCAAGATCACAATTATTACCCAATATGGTTGTGCCTATTATATCTCAATATTGTGTGTGATCCACATTGCAGTTCCGAACCTATCAGCCATCTTGTGAAAAAGCCTCTTTTCTCATGAGAACTCCCTCGATGGAATTGGAAATGGGCATTTCTCTCGAAAACACCAACATCCAAGTAGATCGAGCTGAGGGGTGCCTTCGCTGAGAATTTCGAAACAACTTTAGCTGGATTCTTCCATGTTCAGCTTACCCCTCTCGTCTAGTGAGACGACTGCCACAGTGGGTCAAAAGCCCTTTTGAAGGCTAACAGTCATATCATAACAAATCTTGATAGTTATTAGCTATAAATGCGATTAATTTGAGCCAGTTTTCAATAAATCAATCATGCCAAAATTACTCCTTATGTTTTTGCGAGGCAGAAGACTGTTATGATATTTCTCTCAATACTTGATAGGGCTTTTTGACCACCGTGGTGAGACGGGTGAGACGAGACGACGATTTCCCTGGCTGAAGCCCCCCAAACCAATTGTACCAGACCGGGTAACCAAGGCTTTGGGGCCACCACAAAGAAGAATCTGAGCACTCAGGTAGAATTGTGCGGCCTGCTCTCATGTATAGGACGTCCTCTAGGTACTCGTACGTATTTCTTTACGTATTACTGGCTTGGTTGTTCTTGTTGGTCTTGCTGGCTGCTTGACTGGCTCACTTGCTTGTTGATGGGGATTCTCTAAGACGCCTTTCATGAAAAACAGGAGCGTGGGAAAGATCATTGCCGCTCGGACATTGAGCCCTTCAACCTTCGTCATCACTCTGTATCACTAGAACAAAAAATCCACAGATTACCTGTGGAAATGCAATCAGTGTTTGTCACCATTACACTCGGGTCTAAAAAGCCAAACTTGGGAACGATATTCAATTATATGCATGCATATTGCCCTTGTCATCGACTTAAAGGTCGATCCATTTTTTGGGCGGAATATTGCTATGTGAGATTAGCATCTAATCCTGGTGTCTGAATTCGCCATCATTTACGATGATGGTTTTTGAGTCTTTGACCCATGTGCTTAATACGGTAGCAGAGAAGTTGGGGGAAGAAAGATCTTTAAAGATGCTTGGGATGCGTAAGATGGTAGAATTATTGCGGATCCTTCTCCTCAGAGTATTAAATCGCAGACACTCTCATCACACTGTCAGAAAAATGTACGTTGAACCGTATTTGTACGTTCAGTGCTCAAAGAAGCTGGGGGGACTTATTTTTCATTATCGTCCTATTCTTACATGAAGCATATTGTGAGAGAAACAATATTTAGGATTAAACATGTTTCACAACAGTGTGATTGCAAAGAAATGGAAGGCTAAGGGTCAACTTAAAATTACAGGGTAGTGTCTAGAAAATTAAGCAGAATTCTTCGTGGCCAAGGGGAAAAAGCAGGCTTCAGAAACATGCAAAGTGGTTTTTCATTGAAATGCCCTCCAGGCTCTGTTATAATATCTCTTCAATCTATGCAACCCAGAAATTAGATTTAAAAGGATCCTAGATAGTATGAAGATAGGTCTATAAGCCATAGAACTCAAAGGTTTCGAGAACATATCACAAGAATAAAACAGACAAGTCTTCAAAGTTGGTTCTCCAATGGTTTCAAATGGTTTAATTATAGGCTAAATTTAGCTGTCAACCTAAGCTTCACTTTTGCGTCCTCGGCTAAACCCACCCCACCACCACGAATACAAGGGTGATTTGGGTTGACGGGCAAAAATAACCGCACCGCCCAACCTCCTGGATGGGTATTCTTGTAATCATTGGGTTGGAAGGGAAAAACTGACTTTTTTGCCCTGGATGACTAACATATTTTGTTTAATTCCACAAGTTACCAGCTGTTCGGCTAGAGATTCAGTTTTCAATTTTCATGTCCAAGATATCTCCGACAACTTCTCCAAGGACAACCAACTATCTCTCATTGTTAGGATTGAACTTTAGTAATTGTCCAAATAGGCCGAGGTTCAAAGGTATTTCAACGAGATTTTGAACACACTTGACAGGCAGTGCTCGAACCCGTTTTCCAGTCCAAAGTCACCAATTATATCCCTCGATAACTCCATCCAATCAACCCATTATTCGTCTGTCATCAGAAGATCTCTTTCGAATCATTGGCGAGCGAGAGACCAAGGAGACGAACCCACTCTCATCACATTGCTCTCGTCAAGGATGCCATCCGGAGGGATCAATTTCAACTGAAAGAGATTGACAAAACAGTGGAAGTTCGGGACGCGTCCAAGACGGTAGAGAAGTAAAAAGGTAAAGAAGCCCAGAAGCGATGTTCTCGTCTTTGCTCGCGGCCAAGTGATGGTTGCTTGGTGCCTACCTGACTGTTAGCTACCTCACTAGGCACTTGGTGGTTGGCTTGAAATCCAGAGGAACATTCACAATGGGTCGATTGTAGAAAATGGTTGCTCAACGGATCGTTTCAGGTTTGGCCGTGGGAATGAAACGATGCTTTAAGTCAGCTCAAACAGCTCATTCTCAATCAGCAGTTTCTAGTAAAGTTTTGGATATGCAAAGGAGGTGAGATAGCGAGAGAGTCAGTAAGTGATGATGTAATGTAAATACATCCTTATTCTCCAACAAAGAAAAAAAATAGAGGAGTCCGTGGGAAAAAACTTAAACCTACAGATTGACTTGGCCGGGTCGGTGCACTTAAGTCGAGATAATGCCTTGGATTTCACCTGGGAGCTAAACGAGTTGAACCTCAGGAGGAAAAGAAAAATTCATTCAAGAGAGACTGACACAAAGAACAAACGCCGGGCAGAGATCTGCTATGTACTTCATTCTCACTTTTCCAAAACTTGTTGTATATTCCTATCCCCTGGTACTCTAGGTCACGTGTGCAGAAGGCGTAAACAGCTCTGGCAACAAGAGGTGAAACAATTGTCAAGGCATAAAATGTAGAAACCAGTTTTGAGTTCACTCCGTTGCAATATGGGAAACAAGTCGGGTGTCTTGTAAGTTGAAAAGTGACCAAACTCTGATCTTGTAGGAGGAGATCTAATTTCGATCTCCCAACGAATCCTGGTCCAAATTGTATTCCAAGAGCTCATATTTCTTGAGAATCATTCCCTTCTGTCCATATGTGCCCGAACAATGGATGGAGTCTCTTCATTTTGTGAATTTTGATTATGCTGGCTCATTTGGGATATAGATATTGTTTGCCCACCCAAAAGAGTCGACGACGACGATTCCAGAGGAAATGGGTTTCTGGGGAAACTTGACTTGCAGAATGAAATCAATTTCCTGTCACCCCCCGTCCAAGGCAATTGCTTTGAAAAGGCAAGGTCCATGCTTCATGATAAAAAATATCCCTCATAGTTCAAGTTTTCCAAGTCGAACGAACAATAGCACCCTCTAAATTCGCTTATAAAGAGGGGCATTTGGCTTGAAATAATTTCTTTTGTGTATGATGTCCACCATGGCCTCAAGCACGATCTTTTATCGACACAAATATCACTCCCAAATTCCACACCGTGTCCATTATGCTCAATCATCAATCGCACGGGTGCATGAATTCCTTTTAGCTCAAAGAATTCTTGTCAGCTTTGGAGCTTCTCAACATGATGGAACTAGAAACATAAAACGTGTGTGGAAGATTAAACCATGGTTAAAAGAGTGCCCAATTTTTAAGCACGATCAAACAATATCCAAATGCCACCCGTCTTGTGCTTACTGGTCGGCGTCAATCTGAGTCGAGAAAATTCCCAACAACCTGGAATAGTTCACAAAGGAGCAGGTTTTCCGGGATTTTGGTGGCTAAGAGAAAAATTCTCTTCACATCCAAAAGATTTTTGTCTTTTGGAGGGAATCCAGAAGCAAGCAAGCAAGCAAGGGTTATAGCGCGTCGTAGCACTCCGTTTCCCAGCAGTGGTTAGAGTTTCAAAACAACAATAAGCGCACATAGTTTCGGCTCACAGTTTGCTCAATCGGAATAGAAGGCGTCCCAATGAGCATCCTTGAGACAGGTTGTGAGGGTTCCTGAGCGCGTCAGTGCCAAAGAAGACGAGTTCTTTCAACCTGGATGGAGCTCCATCCACTCGTCTGCTCGAGGAGAAGGGGGGGGGAAAGAGGAGAGTACTGCTCCCTTAAGAACGCCCCACCTTCTCTTCCCTTAGCCCTCATCCCCTTTGGCGGGTCATTTCTGGCTGCTCCCTTCCTCCCTAGCCCTCTTTACCTTGAGAAATAAGCTGAAGTTTGGACTAGCTATCGCAACATCCACTCGAATTTTTAGAGAGTAAAAATCTAAGAGAAGATTGATTTTTTGACCTCCTACGGTACCGAGATTCTTCCCTTGGCGTAAATGATCAATCTTGGTTAATCTGGAGGGGGAATCTTGATTTTTTTTCCAAGAAACACGACACGTGGTCTCCAACAGTCAACGAACAGCCTGAGCTTTTCTTCCCCGGACATGGCACCAAAGTCAAAAATTCCTCACGTGATTACACCCTTGTGGGCTGATGCCAATATGCCTACTGTACGATCTCGATCTCGTTTTATATGACCTTATGTATATCAGATCGACTGTCGCTTGAATGCTAAACAATAAGGGGGTAGATAAATTTGAATCGTAAAATATGCTTAGAATAAGTGGTATATTTTGAACGAGACAAGTTGATAAGTTGTAACATTTATATTACGTTCAAGTGTTGATATTGGTTCATGAGTTACGGGTTGGTTTTCTGCCAACCCATAGCTGGGATGGTGACATCTCTCCATGGATCCAAGATCAGTTTTTGAATACAAATGCAATATCGGCACATGGCACAGGTCTGACACATGTTTTAAGTCAAGTAAAGAGAATCAACTCAATTGCTGAATGAATCTTAACGTAGGGCGCTGAAGGATGAAGATAACATTATCACATCTGATATCTCATCAGGAGTTATTATGAAGGTCCGGCTACCGTTTGCCACTCCTCAAAATGTATGACATGATATGGGTGTGACCTGCAAATGAGGCAATATGAAGGTTCGACCATCCTTCTTTTGTCCGTAGACGTGAATCAGCCCCGAACTGGATCATGAGTTTGACCAAACCCAAATGGCCGGACATGACAAAATGCTGCAAGGGTGTTCGACCTTCCTCGTTGTACTTGTTGAGATCAATGCTATGGGAATGAAGTTGGAGAATCTGATTGATTTCCCCAGGATCGCCCTTCTCCACGGCGTTTTGAAAGCGACTCTGGATCTGGGTGTCGAATTCTGAGCGATGGGTCGCTTTAGGTACAGTGGTCTTCAAGTTCGGTATTGTGCGGGCATATTTGAATTGGAGAGGCTCGTTGTCATTGGGTTGGGTAAAATTACGTTTTCTCGAAGAGACACTTTCCACGGAAGACGCACCTGACACAGACGATGCAACCGACATTGATTCACTGGTCAGGGACTCACTATCGACATCCGAGAGAGTACCAGGAGATGGGACCGGTGATCCATCTGACATGGACATTGCAGAGGCAGATGCCGAAGACCCGATTGAACTGGCTGGAGAAAGAGCTTCTTCATCGTCCTCCTGAACCACCACAGGTTTATGCTCTTCAAGACACTTTAGATCAGTTCCAAGGTTATCAAGCGCCTGGACCTTCTGATCATCTAGTCTTTGCAAGCTGGCCATGGTTCCTTCACACAATAAACTTCTTCTTAGGTACATTAACGCCCATTCTTCATATTAGTCAGCATTAAGCAGAGAACGTTCTTTTTATAAATAAAAATTCACTGAGGTCCCACTATTCTCCCCTGGAGAACTCCTTTCCTCCAGCCCTGGAAGATCGCACTCTACTGAGCCTCGATGTGCTTCCCAACCCTTATCCGCTGATACAGCTGCTCTTCGTTCTCGATCTCAGGGCGCAGGATGCACCCGTCCTTCCAGTAATTCTTTAGTATCACCTTTCCATCCGCACACACAGCATTGGCGGTATCGGATAGGCGACCAGTCAACCTAGTCCTCCCCCTGGATTTGCGCTTCAGTCAGGCTTCTTTTCTTCTGGCCGAGAGGAAGAAGTTGTATGCAGCTCGCAAGCCGTGAACTCTATCCAGCAAGAACAAGATCTTACCGAAGTTGCTGCCAAGCCCAAAGCGAAGCTAAGCGAAGCTAGTATCTAGAGGGAGGCTTGAGGTAGTCCAACTCGCCCAAAACTCTGTCAGAGCGTCATCTCGCCAGAGCTCTGGTTTTGGGTTTCTTCGACCCGGGTCTTTGTCGTCTTCAGTCCAAGCGGGTTCAATCACTAGCTTGACAAGGGACCCTTTTCGGTTGAGGATGTCCATAGTGAGTTCAAAGCCATCTCCACTGAAATTCATCCACCACCTGTGTTATCGCTTGCCGGTTGGCGAGTTCCTCCATCCAGACAAATATCGAGGGAAGGGCCAGGTTCCATGGGCAGAGCAGAGTCAGAGCTTAACGACTTGGAAAACGAGGGTTTGAGGTGGTGGTGGTGGCTTCTTCTTGTTCATCTTCCAGAGTGCAAGTCAAAAAGTTTGATTGAAGCTCGTTCCCATCAAGCATCAATTTATCGACATCCTTGGTCAAGTTGTTTGCACGATGATACTTCTTGACCGACAGATTTTGTGCATTCCATCTCATTTTGTCCAAATAAGGATGGTATTGTTGGATGAGTTTAGATCCTTGACCTCAAGTTGCCAGATAACTTTTTGTCTTCGAAGTCTCATTGACGTGGCGTGGGAAAAATCTTATCTTTTCCGTTCGGGAGATTTACTTGCCACTACCTTTACCCCTCAACATACGCATTTCATTGTTCACAAACTTATCAAGCACAATTTGGAAATCTTCTCGAGATTTGAGCATTTGCGAGATACAACCAATATTGAAACAAGGCCTCCTTTTGACACGTTGATATCTAATCAGATTCAATCTCATCATGTTTTTGGGTTAGCTCAAGTTTATTGTAACTAGGTTGGCGTCAGATTCCCACGCTCGATTCTTACTTTTCAAATTAGGGCCCCAAGTTTTAGGCCTCTTGGCTGCCATCTCGTCTCCGTGAAGATGAGATGATAGTAGATTGCAGTGGGCAAAATGCACGCATTGGTCCCATTGAAAGGGATTTAATTCGCCATCTTATTGATGGCGATGCAATAGAACTATCCGTAAGAAAATCTAGCACATGTTTGGCATTCTACGGGAGGATCAAAGACACGAGCAGAATTCGGGGGCTATGTTGTGAAGAAATAACTCAATCTCGTTGCCAGTCTCTATAGAGTCCCAAGGTCTTGGAATTGACGGCCATGCGTTCAGCAATACCACCGATTGCTCAAACTCACTCCGTCCGAAATAGGAGTTCATTATCGAGCTGTGACCATTTCTGATACCCCTGGCAATCAGTCCTACGAATTCCAGAAAGGCGGTTTCGGCTTTTGACTTCCAAGGCGCGATCAAATTAAGATAAGCCCATAGATGAATGACTTAGACCTAGGAAACAGACAGAAATTGTCTTGTATTCTTCTTCCATAATGTGACGTTGGTAATAATTTGCTCTCAAATAGCGCAAAGCTTGACACTATCATTTCTGCTTCGTTGGCAGCATTCAAGCCTGTTGTACGAATGTTAATGCTGGAGAGGCAAGCAAGATCTTCATTCTGTAGCATCAGGGATATTTTGATCCAAGGCGAGTTTAACCTAGGGTTGTAAGCTTATAGTGCAAGTAAGTTAAGACTGATTAGAGTATCAAATGAGCTCCTAAGAAGGAAGGACAGGAGTTTGATTGGGACTTCAGTACGAATTTATTTGCGAATTAAACCGCCTGAATTGACAAATATCACAGAGAGGACATGCTTGAAAAATAGAAAGCCAAAATGAATATGTTACTGGATGTGACATGAGACAATTGTTTGGATAGCATTGTTCTTCTAGTACGACCTTATAGGCAATGGATGGGCCTCCGTGTTGAAAACCCATCGATCGAGATCAATCTCATGGCGGTCAGCAAAGAGGAGGTATAAATATTTGAGAGTTTCGCCAAGGAAGTAGGACTCCATCATATCCTTGGGTCTAATATCCACGGCATTTTTCACATTACCAATGGTAGTATACCCATTCCTCACTTTGGTGTATTTCTCGATACCCTGTAACAGCCCCCCGATCTTAACAGTTATCTCTATCAAAAAGGTTCAATGAAGGCAATCTATCAAACCTGGAAGATCTTCCAACCCCAATCCTGGTAGGTGGTGTTGCCCGTGAAGTAATAGAGGTAATAGAGGCCTTCGATGGTCTCTGGGCGAAGCAAATAATGTGCGTCGTTGGATTTGACATAAAAATCCATTTGCGAGGCCGAATCCGAATTGAAGTAGGTGATTTCCGCGGCCAAATGCGTGGGTTGGCGGGCAAAGGTCAAGTAACAAGTATAGGCTAATTCTTCAGCAATTACAAGGTGATCTTTGGACAAGCCATTGTGCACTCCAAGGGCTAAGGTTCCCGGAAGGAAGCATGTCTAAAGAGATTTTTAAAAATGTCGGTGAGGGGCAAGCTCAAGATCAATTGAGAATGGCCGGCATTCATTTTACCAATTCATCCATTTTAGGCTTGAAGGAGCGTCCACCGCTAAGGATTTCCCCGAAGTACAATAGATTGTTGGGCACGGTTCGTTTGGCTAAGCGATGATTCATCTGAAAGCAGCACGTATCAGACATGAATAAATGGATGTCTCTGATGTGGTAATTGAGTCAGCAACTAGACCATGTATTATCTATTCATTCATCTGAGAAGAGTGCAGGTTTTATACTTACACCTTGTATGGAGGTCACGTAATCTTGTTTGAGGTATTCCTGCGTTTTGCCCGTTTGGATCCACTGCTTTAACAAGTACTCATAGTAAGAATCACCTCTGGCTCCCAAGGTAATGGTGGATTGGGCACGAAACTTCCCTAGGAGGAATATTTCAGTTGTGTAATGGCTATACAATAGTTATGTCATCAAGGATACTGGAAAATCTAGTATCAATGGTCGAAATTTGTGGGGTTTTTTTCTCATGTCTCATTGGTGACGTTATGAACCTTAATCGATGAAAAGGGGTAGGCGTTTTTACAAGTGAATGGTTAAATTATGATGGGAACTAATCTGATCGCCCATGACGCCAATACGTGTAATAACTCCTAAACCAGTAGAAACAATTTTTGTGTACCTGTACGATTTCTCACTAAAATAATCGAATAGCAAATAATAATAATGAAAATAAGTTGGCTTTCTGTCGATTTAAAGAATGCATTTAAAATAAGATAAAAAAAATTGATCAACCTTTCCTCTGAAGTCACCACAATATAACAGGAAAAAGAAATGTACCAGAGAATTTAGGGTCAATTCTAAGTGACCGTAGAGGCTTAATGTGCGTTTTGAGAGCCCCTTCAAGCCCTCGAGAATCCAGGCTAGTTAAAACAATGAAGTCCACATCTCTTCTTTCTCGGGCTCCTTCGTTGTTTAATTTGCTTCCCTCTAATATTTTTTTAGGGAATTCGTAGGCCTTACTCTCCCAAAAGCATCTTTCAAATCAGACTTGGACAAATTCTTAAGTAGCATTCCAGATCAACCCTACTTTCAAGGACTAGCTCGATCTGCCAATTCAAACTATTTGGTACACCAAATATCGTGTAAAGATTCAAAGTTAATAAATAGACGAATCATAACCTTTCATTTTAATAGTGCTGGTTAGAAAAGCCCGTAAAAAAAGAAACCAAACCAAAAAAAAAGAATTACACTGAATATCAAAAATAATTTCAGCGACCTCTTTTGAATGTATTTCTTGTTTAAATTTACAACTTAACGCATTGATGATTAGTTTGATTCATCACATGTCATCTTATTGCATGATCAAGTGAAAGTGTGAAAAATAAAATATACGAAGAAATGACCATATCCATCTTACCCGTGTTTGCGTTGATGAAGATCGGGACCAATCCTTCCGTTTTTGGAAGATCGTGGATTTTCTTGGACACATTCTCCGCCGCATCTTCGTACGTGTTGATACCCGTGCATCGAGACAAATCTCGAAACTCCAATTGAATCGTGGACACCTCAGATGTGCTACTATCCGAGCTCCATTGGGGGACATGACCTCGACTGGACCTGGTTCCCAAAGTAAAACAATCCGGCTCATTCATCAATTGGTCAATTTATCTGTCTCTTTCCTAGACTCAAACCTGAGATTGACGTCCGAATATGGAATGCCCGTGGGAGATGAGAACGCGCCCATGAGACGATCACCCAAGTCCTTGGCCTTGTCCACGAACATGGCGTCTCCACTCAGATGGAACGCTCCCAGAAGACCCCCAAGAACACGAATCGTGGTCTCGAAAAAGTTGACATCCTTGTTCACCCCGAAATCTAACGTGCTTTCCACCCAATCTCGGGCTTCCCGGAACTCGCTTTGCAAATTCATGATCCACATTGTGTCCAACGAGTCCACGATGGTCAAGCCCAGACCGAACCAGTTCTGGGCCGATTTCGAAATGGGTCGCAGGTGATCGTGACCCCAAGCATAGGTGCGATAGCCTTTCCACGCGTGTTGGAAGGCCTCGACCACAGCTTTTTGCCGTTCATTCTGAGGTCCTTCGAACTTGAGAGATTTCGCCTGCTGGCCATTATGTGGATCATCATCGTCTTTGTCCTCGCCCGCCTGATTGCTATCGTTGCCGTTTTCTTCGGGTGCGTCCACTCCTTCATTATCATCATCATCGCCATGATAATCGTCGACTGCCTCTTGGGCCATGTTTTGTTTCTCGTCCACGGGGACTTGAATGGCATTGTGGACCCGTTCCACTTTGTTCAACGCCTTCTTTTGCTTGATCATAGGAAGACCATAATCAAACATTTGGGTTACTCGTCAAGGAAATTTAATGAATCTCACTCGAGTATCGTCATCCAATACGGCGGAAAGAGGCATCTCAGGAGCTTTGGGATCGTATTGAGTGAGGTCTGGAATCCGCATGGCTTCATCTCGCATCATGTAGGAATAGAGGACGATCACGGCTAAAACTGTTATGATCATATAACAAATGCTCCGTTGGCATCTCGAGAGCCGTTTCCAGGTCTAAAATGCGAGAGGAGTGACTTTTAGGTGAATTAACAGTTCAGATCAGGTTCACATGTAAGTGCATGCTTACTAAACAAAGGTATTCAAGACTCTTGGATGACATTGGAATAAGAAACAAAGTGTTCTGAATTGCTTATAAGACCAAAACATTCCAGTTCACACTTCGCAAGATTAACATGCTTGGAAGAACACTTACAATAAGAATAATGATCTTCTCTGTCAGATCCTGATCCTAAGCTATGTGGAACGAGAAATCTCAAAGATGGATCGTCTTCATTTTTAAGGCCTGCTTGTCAAAGAATCAATATTCCAATGCATCAAAATAAATGATTACCCGCCAAAGAGAAACCGTCCGAGAATTGAGCCCACGTGGTTGGAGGGACTCCAGAGAGCCACCCGTAGGAGGTGTGGCAAGATACATGGCTGCCATTGATTCCAAGCCACTGAGAAACGGAGCCGAAGCTCATGAGCTCAACGAAAACACTCCGGAATGGGTAATACAGTAATGTAGGATGATAATGGATATTACAAAGCCTCATTTATTGCGCAATTCAACCAATCCTTCACATCGATTGGTCTTCTCTTATCTGAGTGTGAGAGTGCTATGTGTCTTTAGTTGCCTAGTACACTAGCACAATTGTCCTGTACAAGTATTGAATTTAGAAGCGTCAAGATAGTGTGTTTGATCAAGAAGTCAGTGACAGCGGGGCCAGGAGAAAGTACGACACGGCAGTGCAGAATGACAGCGGGTCTGGGCACTGAACTCTAAGCTAGGACCATGAGAAAATTCCCATAAAAAGATCCGAGTAAAAAAGTTAAAAAAGAGGTGAAATATAATTCCTATGAAGTGAACACGAATCGGGCTCAAAGAGAATGGATATGAAAAAGGGCTGGCGGGTTGCATTTGTGTTTTTTGGCAGAGGATTACGATTGATATGTTTTGTTTTTTTAGCAAAGATTAGACCGGAATATGTTCTGATTATTTAGTATCTTTTATGTCATGGCAGCCAGTGATTTAGGAAGAACAGCGATTCAGGGTGACGGAGAAAGTACACTCGCCAGGTGACTGCTTATTCCATTCTAATCAAAGCATACTCGTCCACCAGCCATGTAACAACACCAAACTTCACCGACATTATGGATATGAATACAGTTATTATTGTTTGTATGCCATGGCGGCATCTTCGCATAACTTTCATTCCAGTCGGTTTAGGCCCGGGATCAAAATGAAAGATATGTTTGAAGCTAGTGTTTCCATATTACAATTAATAACTTTAATGATATTCTGGGATCATGACATTTACATGCTTGTTGATGAAGCGCCGGAAAACAAAGAGATCCACCATTGATGTCAATGATCATATAAAAACATGAGTATCAACGTTAATTCAGATCTTAATTTCCCGCAATACGCTTTTGGTTCATGTATAAAACAACAACACTGTGGTCGTTTCAGCTGAATTGCAGTTCCAAGGCTGGAAATTCCTTATCGAAAAGAGATCCCAAAACGCAATTTCCTGGTTTCATTTGCCCGCCATCTACCTCAAATATTGACCAGGTATACCTTCAATCTCACTTGTTTGTCTATATAGATCCCCACAATGACGATTATTCGCTAAATGCCGGTTTAATGGTGGTCAAGGCGCTCAAATGATTCAGTCCTAGATCAAGTACTAAGAAAATAAGAATGCATAACATATCGAGTACTTCTTAATGTTGGAAAATACTAATGTGTTATTCCTCTGTTATATCACTCGTTAAGTACTTTGTTGACCATCATCATCATCATCATCATCATCATCATCCATCGCGCTTATATCCATTGGCACCTTCATCGGGAGGATTGGTTGACTTGCGTTCTTCTCACTCAATCTGACAGTGGATTGAATGAGAAAGAATAAACCCAGGTATGTTTGCTGTCTTTGCATCGGGTTCTACACCAACAACCCAATCAGTAAATGCATTCTTGTTTAATCCATACCAACCATATCGATCAAATGATATTGTTGGCGTTGGAATTTGTGATATTTCGGCGAAATAGAGAGAGAAATCGAAATTAGAATCAGGCACAAGTCGGCAGACATGATATCAATAACAGCAATAGCGTTTTGGATTTCAATTCTGAACATGGGTAGTTCATACTTTTACTTTTATTTTACCAAAGGACAATCGACACCGTTCAAATCTTTGAGGATCATGGCCAAACCTTCCCGAATCGCGTTCCGACCGGTTTGTACACCAATCAAACATAGAGCATTGTTATATTTAAGCCTATTGTCCACCATTAAACCGAGCCTTGAGAATTGGATCCTAACCTACAACTGATCCCAGTGTCTTAAGCGTTATTGTGGGGAAAATATGTGTGCCTATGGTTTATTTCAGTTGAAAAGATGTCCAAGTTGGTGGTCAACTATAGCTCCGGCGAGGACGAGGGCCGGAACGAAGATGCCAATTACGAGGAGGTCGGCATGGACATGTCCGACGAAAATGAAGAAAGTGGATCCGAGGCCAACGGGGCCCTAAAGCTCTTCCCTAATAAGGCCGAGTACAAAGCATACCAAGCCCAGTTCAACCAGCCTTCGAAAAAGATACCCAGCCAGCCAAAGAGTGGTGTGACCGCCAGTGAATATGGTTCCTTGGCGCCCGAGGAGCCCTCGGAATACGGATCGGTGCGGTCGGAGGTCAAGAAGTCGCCCGAAAAGAGCCCATCCAGAGAGAAGTCGCCCCAATCGGAAGAAGTCCATCGTAGTCCGAACACGACAGGGTTGAATGCGAAAGAGCAATTGAACAAGAGGAAATCGCCTCCGCGTCGCGACTCCCAGAATTCCGACAGGCGGTCCAAGTCCCCCAGTCGACGTTCCAAGACCCCGAGCAGACGTTCCAAATCCCCGAGTCGAAGGTCCAAGTCGCCGAGGCCTGATCATAAACGCCACCATCGGGGCGGTAAACACCGAGATCGACGACGCTCCAGGTCCCGCTCCCGGTCCAGAGATCACAAGCGACGCTCCAGATCTCCCAAGGATCGAGATCACGATCGACGGCGACGACGAGGAGGACGAGGTGGTGGCGATCGGGACCGCGATCGGGACCGTAGACGCCAAGATAACTTCCGAACTCGAATGCGATCTCGTAGTCCCACAATGTCCAAAGAAGATGTGAGGAATCGCAAGCTTCTGGCGTGTGGTCTAACAACGGCCGCCCAACCAAATCTAGCAGCCAAACTCACTCAAAATGCCCAGGCTCAAGCCCAGGCCCAAGTGGCCCGGGTGAAGGAGATCACCGGGGTGGACTTGCCAAAGTACTACAACCCATCGGCCATCAATCCCTTGAAATATGCCGAGCAAATCAAGAAGAGGCAAATGCTCTGGGGGAACAAGAAGGCCAGTAGTGAGAGCAATTCGGTCGTTACGCCCCCAGTTCCGACGACCCCTGTTCCTCAAGCTGCCCCAGTATCCAGCCATTCGACGAGCGCCCTCAACAAAACGTCATTCAACAAATGGGAGGCCACCAATTTTGGCAACAATCAAGTCAATGAAAAATTCCGACGCCTCATGGGCATTAAAGGCGACTCGGCTCCGGATGTGAAAGAGCCGAACCCTGTCGAGCAAACCCAAGCATCTCTATTTGCCTCTCAAGAGCAACAATACGAACGAGCTCGAGCAGCTACCCATACCCAACGTGGTCTTGGTTTAGGATTCTCAGGATCTGGTGTGACAACTGTGCCAATCGAAGCGCTCACATCGTCTCATGATAAATCGAAAGTGTCGCCAGCGATCACATCGTTGTTTGGTCGACGTTAGATAGGCCAGTAGGGCGATCGACAGTGCTTGAAATTACCATCATTGCTTCTACCGAGTTGATGGGTTTGTTATACAGAATGTCCTTTTTTTTTGCTTTTTCGGCTCCTCCTGAGGATTGAGAATTTCATCTCTCTGAATAAATCCGTTCCTTTTTTGACAACCACTCTCGGTGATTAGAACTTCCTGAAAGAGCGAAAACAGACTTGGAAATGGAATGGCTTCAAGGTTTTGTGAACAAAAGCAGTATAGTTGTTTGAAAGGAAACGCTCATTCATTAAACGTAGCAGAGATTGATATCATGTCTGCGATGTGTTCTACTTAAGTCTAAGAAATGGCCAAGCAACCGGTGGACTTTAATCAGCTAGATAAGGCCATTAATGCCTTGGTGGAGGGTGAAAACCGACATATCCGAGAGGATGCAGCCAAGTTTCGTGCCTTGGAACAAGTCTCAAGTTACGAACAGTTTCAAGATTACGTCAAGGTCCTTGCCAAAACTCGATTGCACTCACACAGTGAAAGGTGACCCATATCCTTGGTTCTTCTCTTATGAACTATTGATGATCCTTTTGGGGGACCTCGTTTGCGTCTCCTTATGAAAGAAGCTCTTTTCCTTGATCTATCCCTCTATGCCGTCTTAGGCAGTAACTTTTTCAATGAAACCCACGGCCTCCTGCCTAGCGGGCTAGTTGAAAGCTATCTTTGTGTTTTGGCGAAACCAATTCATTCGGGAAAACGATCCCCTTTTTAAGGGCCCCTTGATATCAGTCAACATGGACTTCAAGGTATCTTTGACGTACATGTGACGTATAGAATACCCCGGACACTTTACGAGGACTTTGAAGAAAATAAAGGTTGAATGCTTGATTGGCTTTCTTTTTCAACGACACCCGCGCAGTCTAGTAATCTTACCGGCTGTCAAATCGTCATTTTACACTTCATTCAAGTTTGCTTGGGGCCTCTTTTGTCTACGGCCTTTCTCTGTGTGAGGATTTTCATCGAATCCATGCCTAGACCGCTCATTTGAAGCCAGTGGACTTGAAAAAGGACAAAAGACCAGTGACAGGATCCAGCAGGCCTTTGGACCTCGACCATTTCGAAGCCAAACCATTCTGGAACACCATTTCCAAGAATAAAGAATGAAAGGAAAGCGATAGTATTTGCATTGTTCAAGGAACACAATCTCAACCTTTTCGTCGCTTGATCCAATCTCCCTTGGTAAAAAAAGGCAGGAAAGGAGACAAGCAGTTTATTATTTTTCCTCGTTTTCCATCAATTTGGTTACCCTTGAGACTTCTTGGAACAACCACAAGACGAAAAAAAATAATGATTGGCAAAGGACCTTCATGATGTGTGTTCATATTTTTGGTTCAGTAGTATTAGATGCGTCAGATTGAATTTGCAACGATTGAAGCCAATTGCTTAAGGCGAATTTTGCATTTAAATTGGCAATCTATTTCTCCAGCCAAATTTGAGGCATGCACTTGGCAATTGGATTAAATCGATTTTCTTGGAATGCAGAATTTGTAACAAAAATACAAGCCTTCTAAGAAAAAACTCGTTTGACTGATGTCGGACGTCCATTTGCTTCGAATTGAAATTTGTTGAAAGGGAATTTATGATCAATAATGTACGAAGTATGTTTTTTCTTACGGTTGTTGCAGTTTTTACAAATTGCTGCCTCCGCAGAACATCACACATGCGTCACAGTAAATACAAAGTAAATACAAATGTCTTCCCTAAAAATATGCTGGGATTCCTATTCATTAGGATTTACCAATTGTAAAAGCTCAGCTTAGCCTGGATTTGACTACCAATTCAATTTTGATTGCTATGCCTTGCTTGACGATCCATACAAGAATATTAAGTGATAGGAGCCAGTTTTTCCGGTGTGCAAGTTCATGATGGGCATCAACATTTTTATTTAAAGAACTCCTCGGCAACGAATGCCATTCAAAGCCCTTGAGAGAACAATTGAGACAGATAATATGTTCACGTCAAATTTCAAGACTAATTGATTGCCTTGTTGAAAAATCAGGTCGTTATCAAGCTAGTTCGATATCACGTCCACATAGTAATCTGATGGCTTCAACGCGACTAAAAGAAACGCTCGTTTCGTAGGCAATTTCATTTTGGAGGATGGCGCAAAATAAAGCTGTGGCTGTAGGCTTGAAAGCACGTTCGATGAAGGACCAAATCAAATATGACTTCATTCACTTGACTCGCGAGCCACTGAACCATGAAAGCCATAGGAAGACTTCTTGAAAAAAAACTGAAATCGAAAATGGACTCCCTAAGGTATATTTATTTATTATATATGTGCCTATGATAGGGAGCACAGTAATTATAGTGCATGCGACCAAGAAGGACTTCGCTTCAAAAGCTGATTAAAGAAAGGGATGACTTGAAAATTTGTACCTTAAAAAGACCTTCTTGGAACAGATCAACCTTCTTAGTGAACCCCTCTATCAAAAGTTGGCTATACTGAAAGACTGATTTCTATGAATTCGACCTTCAACGGAATTAGCACGATGTCAACTCCATGTAATAAGTAAACGCTTCCTCTGTTTTGAAAGCAAGAGTCAATAACGTTATGCACTAATAAGTGATACGTCGTGGCGGCAAAAAATACCCCAAATGTGCCAATCATTGCGTTATATTTATTATCAGTTTGGGAGATTTTTCTTCCAATAAACTTACTTGATTTTATTGCGTCGTTTTCTTGCATTCTTGCTTTAAAAGAGTTATCCCAACTTACTATCTCTAAACAATGAGGCAACTTTGAAACTCAATAAAACCTTGAACCTCGTCCCTGTTATCGAGAATCAGCTCGGGTGGATCAATGGTCCTCTCTGGAACCTCTATTTCGTCCCATGTGTTTGATCCAACGGATGATCCAAAGGGTGTGTCATGAATTGAACCCAAGCTCATATTACTATAATGCCAAGATTCGGTCTTGCCCGAGTCCGTGATTCATTTAAAGGGCGATTCGTGCCTAAAAAAAAATCATCTTTTGGTCCTTTCATCCTGAAAAATTCACGATCAGTATTGATCATGGACGCACTAATCGCATTCGGAAGAGTGATTGTTAAAGCAAATCTTGATAATCAATTCATGGATTGTTGATGCAGAGTTCCATTTTTCTCAGATGAAAGCACACAATGAAAGGAAAAGTCGTCAACTCCTTGCTTGTTGAAGTACAATAGTGTATTTTAAATAGAAACCTGTTATTTAAGTCTCTAAAGTCTAATGGGGACGTTTTCTCGCTGAGCTGCAAATAGTGGAGAAGAAATGGGCTGAACGCTCAATGGCCAATGAAGGTGGCCAATTTCCAATCTGACCGTCACGGGATTTCTGGGGCCTTTACGAAGTGCATTCATTTCCAACCAAGATTAGCGTCCGCTAGCAATCTTTGACGCCCAATTTCCTTTGACTTGTCTTTTCGCGTTTCTTGAGCCTAGCCTACAAACATAGCAGCTCAAGATTCATGTCGGAGTGTTTTTTGATAGCCATTTTTTGCTTTGGGGCGAAAGAGACCGAAACCGAAACCGGAACCGAAACCGAAAGCCATTATCCCAAAGATTCAAGGCAACAGGGTCAAAATGTTGGAAGTGAAATGCCACTATAATAAGCCACGGACTTCTAGAGATGTGGACTGCGAACGGAAGGAAAAATGGAGTGCTCCAAATGAGCACTCCATACGACCACAAGATCTGGTTGAATACATGAACTTGACCAAGTTTGAACCCAAAACTATGCTAAGGGAACTCAGGAGATATGTCCAAAGTTATGTTGCAAATACTACATTACAATTTTCGACCTGCTCTTGGTCAGCTACATAAGCTTTTGACAATATAAGTTCAGAACAAACCAATTTACAAGTAAATGATGAAAAAAAGAAAAAAATGACCTGACTTGAATTGAGGATGTCTACGTTCATTATTTTATAGCTTTAAATCGTAAAGTGCCTCAGAGCTGTTACGACCAAGAACTTCATAGTCTACGTACGTATATTTCTAGAAGTTCGTGGATAAACGAAGAAAAGATTGAACTACTGTAGGTGAGAAATATGATTACTTGAACAAATTCGGAATAAAAAGAACGAAGAGGCAGAAAACTTCAATTCTTGATAGTGCTTTTATACATTCAAATTTGAGCCGAAATCAAAACCAAGGTTTCTGCCCATTATTGCTCAAAACCGAAACTTGGAGTTTTGACCAAAAGATGGCTTAATTATTAAACTTGAGGTCGGATATACCCAACAAAAAAGCAATCCCAGAGGTTTGATTGACTACGAATAGCCAGGAGGGCTTTGATCATTGTGAAAAAACACCATTGTAGGAAAAACTAGAACACTGCAAAATTAGCAAAAGCAAAACCCAATTTTTGCCAACCATCTAGAATTTACTCTCAGCAAGAAAATCCATCATTTTTCCGACCTTCAATCATAACCAAAAGTCTTTTGACCAGCCGTTTGTTGGTAACAATGCTGACAAATTTTGAATATGAAAAGAGCTAATAAAATGCAATAAGGCACCTTCCAACATATCCCACTCTTCATTTTTTCGTTATACGAGAGTGGAACTATGAATATTGTGTTACCTTTCGTACCTTGTCTGTATAGTACTCAGAAAAGGTACGAAAGGTATCCGATATTGTACGTTTTCAAAAGCATCCATCAGTATTGCCCCAACCCAGGATTTAGGATCAATTGTAGTAACCGTAGAGGCTTAACGTGCGTTTTGAGAGCACCTTCAAGCCCTCGAGAATCCAGGCTAGTTAAAACAATGAAGTCCACTTCTCTTCTTTCTCGGGCTCCTTGATTGTTTAATTTGCTTCGTAAGATATTCGTAGGGCGTATGTAGGCGTTGATCCAGTAGCAGGATTCAAGTTTTTGACCAAAATTCCCGATCAACCTTATATTAAAGGGTTAGCCCGATCAGCTAACTCTAATTCGTTGGTCGATCAAATAATATATTAAAGTAAAAAAAGTTGAGTAGAATTGATAAATTTCTCGTCTTGAACTGCTGGGATTCCAATCCCAGTAGCGGTAAGGAAGCCCGCAAGTACTAATAATAACTGAAAACATTTCCGAAAAATATATTAATCTTTCATGATTTGGATGAGGTTATTTCAAAGTCATTTTAAGGGGTGAATAGAACCAATTAAAATTGGTTTTGTTTTCCATTTTCTTCAGAAACGAGCAGTCATCGAATTTAACATTATCACCTTATCGCACCTTACCACGCACTTCTTTGGTTTGCAAAATCATTTTTCTCCCAATAGCGCTATGTTTGGGAAACCAAACTGTCCAGTTGATCCTAACATTCGCCTCCATCTGAAACAATAGCGCTACCAAGACAGAGTATTATGCTCTTCGTACCCAAGACTTCCTTAGCATTCAACTCAACACTCGCATACCCCGCCCGATTGCCGTGATCAAATCCCTCAAACGCCAAGGATCAATAACCATTAACCATTGACCACGTTTTCCCGTTAGATAAGGATTGGGATTGTCCTCGATCCGGTCATGGTGAGGACGGGGAATTCCAATCTTCAGGTCATTCGCCGGGTCCAATTCCTAAGACATGTCCTCAAGTTTCCTCAAAAGTATCCATCATCATCAGGCTGGTTTTCCTTACAAAGGTATGAAATTTCGAATTGAACTATTCATTGAAAATGCCTATACCATTATTTTCAATTATATTTGTAATCATGAATGATCAAACTCTAGACGTTTTGTTACATACAGAATGCAAGCTGCAAGTTTTTCTAAGATTCAAATTTAGCACTAGAGCGAAAGTTTTGACGCAAATTCATCTTTGAAGACGGATTAATTGGTCCATTCTGGCATTTTTTCTTTAGATGCTGTATTTTTAATGGCATAAACAGAGTGTTAGTGCAAGATTGACAAAATTGGAAGCTACTTTCAAGAGATGTGAATTCCAAAGAGTCCAAGTAAGATATGAGAGTTTTACTCCTATACGATACATATAAATAGCTGATTAAATTCCCTTTCTGGACACGTAGGGTTTTCTTGTTTAGGGGGTATGTGCATGTAACATATAAAACATCAGCTATACAATTGAACCCTTATGGGATACATTCAAACGCCGTCTCAAAGAGTTTATATAGTGATTGTTCATCATTGTTCAGCCTGAAATATTACGCTTTTAACGGCTAGTTCAGTATTTGAAAAGTGCACTTTCTTATTGTACTTCTTTTCATTTTGCATCACAAAAGCAGACGTGAATCCCAAAAATGTGAACAGCAAACCTGTATACTGGGCAGGAACTGGTTTTCAGCAATACTTTATGAGATCCCTCTCATTCCCGTCATTCCCGTCATTATAAACTGTCTTGGGCAATAGCTCCTTTGTACAATAATCGGTTATGCATGTGGTCCAATTCAAATAATTCAATTATTGAGACTATTTTACGAGTGTTCTTCGACAAATTGGATGAAAATCAATGAAATGGAATGGGAGCAAATACAAATGTGACTACTCTGCCTTTCAGATCATACAGCTCGTTCAAGCCCACCATAATAGTGGAACCAAATCCGTCCGTGATTGATGAGCCTGTATCGATCAAGGTAGCTGGGTTGCCAAATTACAGTTGTGTTCAAGCCAAGCTCTCACTCAACGTTCCCAAAGAGCGGTTAAGTTTCGAGTCCAAGAGTTGGTTCAGAACCTCCAAAAATGGAAGCTTGGACTTTGGAACCGCCACGGCCTTGCCTGGAAGCTCCTATGAAGGTAGGGGTGTCGATATATCACACTGTAAAGTGCTTAAGGCCAAGTTGTGCATGTTTTTGCCAAGGTGCAATTTTGTTTATTGTCTGAACAATATTCAAATGTGTAATTCAGCCATTTCTAAATTGGTCCTCAGGTACATATGTACATGTACAGTACTTGCAGATCGATCAGAGATAACAAATGGGGGAAATGGTGGTTTTTCTTTCGTGTAGCTAAGCCAATGTCATGTTCCGGAAACATGAACACTTTATGGGCCTATTGAAATTGCAATTTAGATTTATGGGGGGTTCGCATAATGAAAATATAAACGATGTAATGAAGCATAATAAGCGTTGCCCACTTTCAGGGATGATTGTTTGGGTCCAATTAGTTCTATCAATAGAATTGAAAAACACATTTGAGAATTTCGTAATGGTCCATCAAATGATAGAATGTCGATTTTTTTGCAATTTATTAAATGTTCTTTCATTATCATCTCCTACAGAAAGAGTAATAAGTAATAACTAATTCATTTGAGAAGAAAGATGGGTTAGTGACAAGCATAGTTTTCTACCACAAGAGTGGTCCCCGGTTCGATTCAACACTTCGACCTCATTTAAGGATTTTTTTGACCTAGATCCATAACCCTAACCATTCAACCAATCTGGAACGGATTGCAAATTTACATTTCTGAGCAGTAACAACCGATATGATAAAAAATAGAAATTACTCGTACTTTAAGATAGAAGCTAAAGTTGTTATATCTAGACCTGAAAAAAAATAGTCGATTAAATTTGCTAAAATAGCGGCTAAAAAAAGGTGGGGAAAATGGCGAATTAGTTGGGTAATTAGTGGATGAAAAATGCGGAAAACAAACACTGAGTGGTTTAATTCTAGAGTTTTAGGTACAAGAAGCTAGATTACCAATTTCAACCCTCTGGACATCAAGCGGGCCCAAAAAGGTGACTAATTTTCAAATTGTTCTCCTAAAACTTCCATAATCCAACGGCCTTCGCCTCAATCTGGTCAGCCTGAAGAAATTGCCAGCAATTTACTTTGAGTTACTAATGCGTCAGAAAAAGAGAGCGAAACGTGGATAGGTTGCTCCGACGAGTTTTTTTCTCTTACTTATGGTTGGTCGTACATTCGCTCATTCACCTTCTCGACTTAAGGGGAAAATGTGGGCGAAGAAACGTTGAATGTACGACCCGGAAAAAGACGAGAAAATAGAGGTTGCGTGAGGCTTTGGTCCCCTTGATGAAATTCGGGTGGGAGCAGGACCAAGGTGAATGACCGCTAATATTCGAAAGGGACAGAAAAATATGTGTTGATATGTCCTTGACCGGGAAGATACAAATTGTGTCCTGACGTTGCCTCCGGAAAGGTTAGGTTCCCAACACTTATGAACACTAACCTTGCCAGTCTGATGGTGAGGGGCTCTGTTTTGCACATAAAATGCGCCAATGCATTATTGGCAGTTTGGGGCACGTTTTTTTCTCCGAAGGCGGGATTCGAACCCACGCCCTCTGGGGAACCAGAGGACGTGATGGTTTTTGATGGGGAGTTTATTATAAATGTAGCTGATCTTGGTCCTGGTCTTAACTTTTAATTTTAAAGACTTGAAAGGATTGGCGAACGAGCAAGGCAGTAAAAATGAAATTACAAGGTAGGAAAATACAGTATTCTGTTCCTTTTTTTCGAAAAAGAAACTGTAATCCCATTGCATTTTAAAATGCTTTAATTGTTACGACCCAAATAACTCAACCATTACTTGTTACCTGTTTAACAAGTCGTGTTCGTATCTCGAGTGCTTATTTTGTTCACCCGGAAATCTCAGTGTGGCCACTACTGTCCCACAAAATATCACACACATACACCTCCTCCCTGGGGAGTTAGGGACGAACAGAACATAAGGATAATAACTAATATCCGCGTAGGATTTGCGACGTGTGCTGACCAGGGGCATTTTTGAGGACCTGTAGCATGGGAAATAAGGGGGCAGATGACTACTATAAAAGATTGAATTAATTATAATTCATGCCTTCCCCTCCTTTTACCATCACTTTGACCATTCTGGTCCAATGTATAATGAGTTTGGTTGTCGTGTACGGTGTGGTCTTATTTTTGGGCTTGGGGGTGTATCTTTAGCAATGCCTTGGCCATTCGGGTGGTTTGGGGGTTGGTGTAACGTTGGAACATTGTAGTTTCTTTGGTCTCCTACTTCAGCATGTTCTGGTTGGACAAAAGGGGATGAGAGTTCTTCCGTTTTCTTGCCTGATGACGTAGTCATTTATGGGGAAGATTTCAGACGGCCGAAATCTGGATTTTCAAGACTCAATCTTTAGGTGGCCAAACATCAGAAGGTTACCAATCTCCTTTGGAGTAAAATCGGATCATTCGTGGCATGGTGTTAGGTTTTTCGATAATCCTTTTTAATGAAAACTGGAGATTCAATCTGACCAAATCAAGGGGTAGGATTTTCAGAAGCGGCAAAGAGCGGCCCTTAATTTCTTTCTACCCTGTACCGTGTCCAAATCGGTCAGTGTGGTCTCTACCTTGAGGAATAGTGCATTGATTTGGTAAACCATGGCAAGTCGAATCCGGAGTCGTCCAAAGCATTCATGTCAGATATAAACGTTTCGCAAGCGTTGAGGCGACTGGTGAAAACGCCCTTCTTGGCCGTCAACGACTTTTTAGTGGCTTCCATGGCCGGAATGATATTCCAATGTGGGTGTGTGGTGAATACGGGTGAAGCTAGTGAAGGGAAGACCCAAGAGGAAATCAACCGTGGAAGATATGTCAGGTCTGAAGGAGGAACACAATTGAATGCGGCGATCTAGGAACGATATGGATGATGGTTCCACTAATTCGGCTGCGCCATGTTAGGATATCGTGAATTCCATGGAAGTAAACGTGTATTTTATATCAGAGTAGAAACTAGAATAAATAGAGTGAAATCGGAAAAGGAAGAGAACAGTTTACATTTACAGCTCATAGGAGGTTTGGTTACCTCGACATGTATAGATATCTTACTAAAGGGCAGAGCAAAGATTGGGGGGTCCGGCGCCACCATTTACGCGAATATCGGTAGACTGCTTTGGGCCCTACCAAGTTCTAATATCAAGAAATAAAACGGACAAACGGTGGGGATTGATTTTTGCTTGCGTCACGACACGTGCAATTCACTTGGAAGCACTCCCAGGCTTACGTGACTTCCTGTTAGCCTTCCGGTCTTTGAAAACCTTAGAGAACGCCCACCTCTTGATATACTCTAATAATGGTACCAATTTTGTGGCGGCTGCCCCGGACTCTTAAGAGGAAGATGGGATTAGACTGGACTTTCCAACCACCCAATGCACCCCATTGGGGAGGAGCTCATGAAGCCTTAATTAAATATGTGAAACGAGCCTTAGATGGAGTCCTAGAACAAGAGGGGAAAACCTTACGTTTCATGAAAAGTGAAGGATTGAGACTGGTGTTCGCAGAAGTGACTGGCTTCCTTAACTCCAGATGTCTAACTTACCAGGGGAACAATCCGAATGAACCATCTTGTCTGACTCCTAATCACTTCTTATTGCAACGACCTAATCCAATGATTCCTCCAGGCGATTTTTCCTCGATGAATCCGAGGGAACATTTCCATTTTTTGGAGGGAATCATCGAGACTATATGGAAGAGATGAACTCACGAGTACTTGCCAAACCTTATTGCCACACCTAAATGGAAATTGGAACAACAAAATCTCAAAGTAGGCAATTCCGTTTTGATTGTGGATTCTCAAACACCGCGAAGCGAATGGAACGGTGGGCGGGTCATCGTAGTTCATCCATGAAGGGATGGCAAGGTTCGAGCTGCAACGATGGAAACCAAAGGAGGAACAAAAATGTGCTAGCAACTAAGCTGTGCATCCTAGAGAAAAATGTTGGTGTGAGCACACACGGGAAGGAGGATGTTGAGGCGAATATCGAGCACCCTGATCCCGAAAATACAACTGAAACGATGTCAACGGAAAATGTATGAATAATGTATGTGTGTATACAGAAGAAAAAAGGAGAATGAAATACATTCCACGTGCTAGAATCAACGCCAGGGGATTTAGATAGTTGTTTTTAGAAAATTAGATCGCTGTAAAAGGCACAAACAATTGGTTTGTTCTGGTATCCCACTGGCGAAGGAGGAACTCCAGACCATGCAGGCTGCTCGCATCAACTATCATTTCAGTCCTCCTTTCTAGATGGAAGCCTGATAGGAATGGTGGACCGGCCAGGGCACTCCTTGTGGCCTCAAAGGCAGCCTGATGCTGTGGACGCCATAGTCAGGCGGTTTTTTGTAAGTTCAGGCTTCGGAGAAGGTCCACAAGGCGACTGATTTCACTTGTTGAGTTTCCAAGTTGTTGAGCCAGACCGAGGAATAAGCGTAGCTCTGTCCTGTTGGTAGGGGTTGGGAAATTGCGGAGGTCTTAAGTGAGGGCAGGGTCGATGTGATATCGTCCACAACTAATCAGATAACCACCAAAGGTAACAATCTGTTTGGCAATACTGAACTTTCTTTGGATTGAGGGAGATGTTTGCCTTGTTACAAGCCTGCAATGCCTTAGCCACGGCGTCAGGGTGTTCTTGGGGCGTCTCTGTGTATATAATTAGGTCCTCTACTACCCGTCCAATGTTGGGCACTCCTTCCTTTTGTATTGGAATCTATCCTGAAGAAAGAAAAATCAGGGCTGAAAATTCTGCTTGCTTTTAACAAGAATCAAGGCTTTTGACGAGGTAGACCATGGTCTTTTAGTTAACAGGCTCCATGAGATTGGGATCCAAGGCAAGGTTCTCAATTGGCTAAGAAGTTTCATTTATGGTAGGAAGCAATTGGTTAAGGTTGAGGGATCTCTCATTGACATACATGATGTCAAGTCGGGTGTTCCTCAGGGTTTCATTTTGAGACCTCTCCTTTTCATCATCTTTATTGCTCCGCTTCAGAAGCTTGGTAGTAGTAATGTCAGTATCTCTTCCTATGCTGACGATACAAAATTGGTCGTTGGTATGAATGGTCAGAATTCCGGTTGTCTGATAGAGGTTCTAGACCAAACCTACTCTTGGGTTGCTGCGAGTAATATGGCACTGAATGGAATGAAATTCCGCTCAATGACCTTTGGGTCGACGTCATTAGACACTCCACTATTAGATGATGAAGGTAAGGGCATTCAGCAGGTTTCATCCACTTTCATCCAAGTCCAGAGACAGTATCACGATGCACGAAGGCAGTTTTATAAGCTCGAGAATTTCCAATACTGAATTTCTAACGAACGTGATACAAACATGACCAAGTAAGTAAGGATTGAGTAAGGCAGTGCTAAGCAAATAAACAATATCAATGCTCATTAGTGTAACATGTTGGTAGGAAGTGTTTGAAACAAAAATGTAACCAGTGACTCAGCAAAGGTCTTGTTGAGGCAAAAAAAATGTTGGTACTCTAAATTTTAGTGAAAGTAATTGTAACGAGTAATGTCATTAAATTTTTTGTCGATTCACGGTTGGGAAACGAATTACTCTTTTTGGCCAGAGCAATTGTAACTGTAATTGGTTCCTTTTATTGAGGAACGACTAACACGCTGCGAAGAAGAGTTGTGGGGAGAAGGTGAAACCGACATAATTGATATTATTGACGATATCACTGGGACTACTGGGACGTTTATATGGAAGGAGGTGGGAGACAGATAACCTTAATGGAAAGATATGGCCTTCGTCTTAACCATATAACCGTGAAGCACTCTGTTGGCAATTGGCAATTCCACAACTAAATTAGTCAAAAAAACTAGATCGTCTGCGTATTGTAAATATTGCACCGGGAAATGGTTTATGGTAGCGTTTGGTGCGTGTGAGCTTTGAGCACGTCGGATACATAAAGCTTGGCGATAGCGGATCCCCCTGCGGTAGGCCAATGAAAGTGAAAAGTGGGTGGGATAAGCCCTCACCAGAACGAATGGAGGAGATTAGATGCGGTGGTATTAGGGCGGCTTTTCTGGAAACCGAATTGAAACTCGGGAAGGAGTTCCCTATCCTCACCCTATCCGGAGAAGTGGGCAGCTAGTAGGGTAATCATCATTTTTTAGAAGCGGTTCTCCAAGGCAATGGTCCGATGGTGGTCTATAATGACCATCAGCCCCGTCAAATGGATAAAGACGATACCTGACTCCATCCAATATGGTGGGAAAAAAGGATGAATGGAGGGTAAGGCTGAAGAGATCTTGGAGAGGGAGTGGCTGGGCTTGGGTCCGGATAAATAAAATTAGGGAGGGAGAAACCTCGGATGTTGATGGGTTCACCGATGACCTGCAAAAGGGAATGGTGTTCTTCTGGGCAGCCCTGGACCTCCTCCACTTTTGCTTCCTGATTTTGATGATAACAATTGTTGACAGCAGAGGAGGAATTTATTCACGGGAACCACCAAGTTGGCAGCGGGCTTGCTCTCATGGTAATACATATCATTCGAAGAGAACAGGTTCTCCACATCCAGCCATTTCATTAAAAAAGCAATCAATCTGAGTAAAATGACCAATGCAGAAAAAGCATTTGTGAATCATGTTACTCCTATAACTTTATGGAACTTATGTGTAGGGTAGAACTATCATTTACAAAATACCGGTTGTTCAACGTCAAATCTTCCGATGTTTTTGGTGTACTATTAAAGTTGAGAAGCTCATATTGCAATTCTTTGACGTCAGCAATGTTGCACGGCTCTTGATTTTTGTTGTATTACAGAGCCAAACTCATTTCCCTATTTTGATTGGTTGGTGGTCATTTTCCTTATCTAGCAGTACCTAGAAGGGAGTTAGTGTCTGATGAGCTAACCCCAAGCTGCCAATTTGTTCATGTTCCAATTTGGCCGAAATTGGTAACTCTTTTGTAGCAACTATCCCATTCGGTTATGAAAGGGGCCTTGGAACATTTGAAAAGACTTGTTATCAATTCTGTCCTTCAAAGTAATTGAATTGGTTCCACCATGCTCCATAGCACGAGGTCATTAAAGTAGACCATAACCAAGTGTTCATGAAAGTAAAAAGCCTTCAGTTGGTTTTTGACAATTCATGATCCCACACAAAAGTCGGTCCAAGGGAACATGCGACCTTCGCAAAAATCAAAGCTGACGATTGGAATCTTTCTGATTGCTTGCCATTCTCATGTGACATTAACAGCACTTCCACAAAGTCCCACGTGGGCGGAGTTATTGGCCAACTTTTACACTGATCCAAATCTGAGTAATGCTCTCTTTGGAACAAACAGCCAAACTTTTCACGTGTTAGTCTTGAGTGATGACCAGCATGATCTTCAAGCCAGCCCGGATGAGGATTTGGACCAAGTTGTGGCCACATTTTGCGCACAAAACACATTGGGCATGCTTGGGTAAAGTCCAGGGTGGCCATTACTTGGCATTTTTATAGCGGTTTTCTCGGCTCGCTTCAAATTCACTTACGGGCTGTCAAAAAGAAAGGTTTATTTTTCGTTTGAATCGTCAGAGAAGCCTCGTTTTTCTATAGTCTTCTCTTTGTGAGCAATTTTTACTTCCTGCTTCTCTTGTAACTCAAGATGTTGGTTCCTCATTATGGCATTATTTTCCAGGACAACCACTTTTTCGAATGGCACAGTGCTTGGTCAAACGTTTGATGTGGTGTATTTGTCAAGAGGATGTGTTCATCCACAGATTAACCACGTACTGGCCCAAGGGTGTCAAGTAATGTGTACCTTTGGCAAATTGGATACTTTTGATCAAAGCAAATTCAACCTGAGACGGGATGCCCGCCTTTATTTGATTCATTACCACGAAATGTGGATCCTTTCCGAGGCTTGGCTGGATCAACTCGAGACTCTTGGAACGATCTCATTGAATGCATTTGAGTGGGACCCTGCCGCAGCTCAAGACTTTATGGACCGGCGAATGGACTTGAAAGGGCTACAACTCAAAGTAGCCTATCAAAAATCTCCAGTATACCAAGATTTCCTTCAAGCCCAAGGATACAATTTTGAGATATTTAAACAACTCCAGGAGTGGCTGAATTTCACATTTAGTGCCTACATACCGGTCAACGACACCAGTTATGGATCAATGATGTCGGATAACATTTCTTTTAACGGTCTGATTGGGCAAGTTCAGCAGGGCGTGGCTGATATTGCCGTGGCCGACCTCACCATCACGGAAGATCGTCGAAAAGCTGTAGAGTTCATTTACCCTGTCAAGGAAATTTACAAGGCGTTGCTTATTCAACGCCCTGGGGAGACTTCGGCCCTGGGTTCTTATGTTCGGGTGATCTCGCCCTCGGCTTGGATGGCTCTGATCTTGTATTTTTTGTCCATGTCGTTGACCTTCACCTTTTTGTTTACCAATTGGCGCCAGCAATTCCCTCTCAAGGTTTTAAAAGCCCTAGCAATCATGGCTCAGCATGTTGCTCGGCCTGAGAAGACTTACGAATCTCATTGGGTTCATTCCAAAATGCTCACAATGGTGGCTTTGTTGTCGGGGTTCCTAATATTTGCTCACTACAATGCTCTCCTGACATCATTTTTGACAGTGAACAATGTGGAGATGCCCATTCAATCCCTAGATGACCTCTTGCATCACCCGAGTCTCAAGTTGAGCGTTAACAAAGACACGGCCTTGGAGCAGATCATGGGTTCAGCACCCGAATCATCCATTTTGAGACGGCTCTTCGAAAAGAAAGTGACAGGACACGAGTTCGGATCCATCGTCACTTACGATGAAAATAGACAGCTCACCAAGGTGTCTTATGAGGCCTTGGCTCAGGATTATGCCATTGAAAGTAGTGACTACCATCTAGCCGATCCTCTGTTCACTGAGTACCCGTGTAAGATCACGGATGTGCCCAAAGTGAAATTGTTCACCGAGCTATATGCTTATGCTCTTCCCAAAAACTCGCCCGTTTTGAAGATTCTCAATCTCGGTCTCAAACGTATGGATGAGACCGGCCTGATTGATCGATTTCATCGCAAATATTTTGACCGGCCACAACGACAGAGTTGCGATGACGCTCGGGAATTCGGTCTTGCCGAGAGTTCAACCTTATTCATCATTCTTTCGATTGGGATTGGATTGTCCTTGGGCATTAGTCTTGTGGAGCGGCTGCATAAGATGATCCCGGCCCGCGGGGACATTTTGGACAAACCCACGACAATTCTGTCCTGGCATCTCGAAACCAGACCCGCTCGAGCTCGAGTCATCACTTTTCATCGATAATTCTATTTCGAACACCCTCTGAACGTTTCGTGTTTGCTTTTTGTGCGAAAAGATGTTTGAGGCCCTCTTAACAACTAACACTTTGTGAGCATTTGAGTGGCTTTTATTTACTCTGCAATTATCCCCTTCTCACAAACCCTTCAATCCGGATCTAGTTAGTTGGTGATGAACTCACATCCAATCAATATTCAGGTATGAAACCCTGTTAATCCCAATGGCTAACATAACAGTATTTGCATAGGTCTGTCTTTATCAACATTTCCTGCAAGGGTGTCCAAATAGAGCAAAAATATGTATTCATGTCACCCCAAGCCCTTCATCAGATGCGGCCGGAGCGAGTAGCTTCATGTACGTACATTGAAGACAATGGCATTCATCCTCAAGTTAATACACTCTCAGTCATGTAAACGTAACGTAAAGACTTATTATGCCTCACAGAGTATCAAACTTGTCATCTCACTTTGACAACATCTCAATCGAAGACGTTCCTCAATAGAACCCAAACATTTAAAGATCTACGAAACAATCTGGCCTCCCAAGGATCAAAGCAGAAGAAAAATGGGGAAACCGATGACATTACACTATTTAAATGAGAATTTTGAGTATCAGTCAGGAGAAATATTTGTTTGTGTGTGTTGGCGTTGCAAAATAAGAATCAGTTTGATTTTCCCCAAGATCAAATAAAAATTGGATGGTGGGTGCTGGACTAAAGTATCTTAAACGGCAGATCAATAAAATGGAAGAATCAAAACAACCAGTTTCCAGGAATGATTAGTTTATGGTACTCTTAAATCATAAGGAAAAGAGCGATTGATGGATTTTAAACTGATACGGAAGGATGCAGAGCCAACAAAGAGTTCAGTTGTGGTTTTAGGTACATCTGGCGGATAACTCAAAGTTCGCCGAAAAAGTCATCATTCTGTGCCAAGTAAAAAACCGTCTTATGACAAGCAAGGTACTAAAAGACCTTGTTATTCTATTATATTACTTGTCATCGTATATTCTTAAATGACTATGTTCATTTGTACTCTCGGAAATATTGCTTATGATTAAAACAAAAGGAAAACTCTTTGAAACTTGGAATATGTGTCAGATAATAGTATTAGTTAGTAATAGTATTTAGTATATACCACATATTGTTTTGATATTCTTAGCCCAGTGTTGAATAACGTTCTCAAGTCGATCAACGGAACTTTGGTCCAAAGCCAAGAAAATGATGGTTTAAATTGTTTTGATCTTTGATAGGCGTGGATCCAATGGGCATATTTTGGTCCATGCGACCAAAACCGGGCTCCATGGATAGCATTCAAACCATTGATGTGACTTCGAGCCTACCGTTTGATCTGGAGATATTTGGAGCCGATGCTGAACAACTTACATCATCCGCGACGACTTCAAATGAAATCAATTGGAACAAAGAGGTACATCACTACAATCGCGAACCTCCGTCTGAAAGAAAATCGTCGAAGCGCGACAAGAAGGCATTCACATAAAAAAAAAGTCATGACCTCATTCACCAACTTCAATCGGGTGACCTCGCCAAGTTCAAATCGAAACTATGTACTTTCTTTTTTTTAGCCAAGGCTGCTTTCCAGTCTTCTCTTTACATACTAGACAATGTCCACCATTTCAACTTTTTTTTTTCAACACGGAACTGCAAACTTTGCGTTTTGGCCCTGAAAATATTCTATTTATAGCCAGGGAGGTTGTCCTTGGATGATCTACCCACGTACGTGAGCCTAGTTTTGTTTTCCAGGACCAGTTTCTCAATTGTTTGACATCTTGCACCATTCTTCGCTCTTTCATGGGTCAGGACGTTTCAAGAATTCCAATTCGCCATGGTCAAGTGAGAGGAACACTGTTCCTCCCGAGAACCTTTCCTTCCGAGGACAAGATTCTGGACCAATTTTCCTGTCCTTTGGTTCTTACGATGTACGGCGGAATCATCCGGGGTCATGTCATCGAGGAACGGGCAGCGGTCCTCGCTTCGAAAGGTAAGGGACTCACTCAGTTCCCGAATTTGGCGTCGTTGTTCGCTCATCGTCCTGGAACCTGGAACTTGTTGGGATGGCGAAGGAGGAGGAAAAGGAGAAGTCTATTTTGAGAACCCATAATGAAAGCTGGTCCTTCGAGCTCAATGTTAATTGACAAAGCTCAACTTTTTTCCTAGCCACCCATGCAAGTAACTTTTTGGTTTTGGAACATTGATTGATGGTTTGGCACACGCTCGAGTCTGGTCTGGTTCCACCCTAAGTGGTTGGTTAAGGATGAATGTTGGGTCGTTTTCGATTTATTTTTTTCCATTCGTCAAACTGGATTTTCTTCGTTGTTCGAACGTTCCAACCAGAATGGTGTATGAAGAAAGAGGTGGTCTCTTTGTGGCCTTGATTCCACTCCTTTTCCAACTAGATCACTGAGAGACTTGAGGCATGAAGGCCAAATTGAGGCGGTTGAGTTGATGGTCCATTTGCTTATCTTGAAAGCACATCTAACATTTTCTGCTTCTTTAAAAGAATTTTATGAGCTTCCACGGAACACTGTAAATCCATAGGAGTTCGTGCCGATGTCCACGAATCGTCTGAGTCGAAGATTGAAAGATTGAAAGGCCCGGAAGATCATTGTGTGCACAGGGATATATTTCAGGACCCTCATCAAATTGAACTTTCCTCGAGGCATAAACCTACATGGCTCACTCTATTAGATATAGACACTCTTTATTGTCTAACCTTACCTTTCCAAAGCTATATAGAATACATGAGTCAATTTAAGCCGTTGGTGGTGTGAACGCCTCGTTTATTTGATATTATGCTTCCAAAATAAATTCCAGTTGACCACATGGTACTTTGCTGATGCGGAGTGTGCCAATTTTGGGACATGGCCTTTCTCTCAAATTCACCGTTATCGTTACATCTCACATCTAGTTCTTTCATATTCATGGCCAAGACTCGAATGTGATAAAAACCAAGCGTTCCCCCCTCTCCCTTCCATCCATCTCATGCTTTGAACAAGTGAGGATTCCTTTTAAGAAAAGAAGGAACGAAACCATTTCCTAACCATTTGACTTGAAAGACTAGTATGTACAGTCTCAAAGACGCATCTTGCTATCAACGTGACATGCATTTCCCAGGGTTTGCCTCCATGGCCGTGGCCTTTTTCGGCGTGGATGATTTGCCCAGAAGGTACAAGGACATTCGTGTGGAATATTTCGAAGAGGCCATCGAGGCCGCCGTCTTGGCTGGACAAGGACAGATTGATCGGGAGCGTGTGGGCATTGTGGGAACTTCCAAAGGTAGGTAGGTAAAGTGGAGCTCTCCTGAAATTGGCCCCTTAAACTAATCAAGTCCATTGTGAACCGAATCTATGTATGAATGTGAATGATGATGATGATTACTCATACCTAGGCGAGCAGTAGTTTTAGTTGGGCGGACTAACGAAGACAATTTCACGATCTATTGAAGATCCATTCAGTTGTTCTTCTTGGCTCTTGAGTAAGCTCACATTTCAGAGGCAAACGCTTTCCTATTTCGTATCCACAGCTTTTGAAAGCCTTTCATAAGAGGCTGACTATAAGCCTTCATTACCATTGGTGGGATGTCAGAGTAAGCTGTGTCCTTTGAAGGCACAGTATTAGTGAATTGCTCGGGGAAAACATACGAATGTATTTTGTTTCGCGAATTGCTCATATGGAGTAGAGCAGAAACGCACAGTATGTGCATTCAAGGAAAAATAATTCACCCACCCATGAGGGTGAGCGGGATTATGCGTTTATTTAGGGAAATGCGTTGCATTGGGGAAGTTTGAAAGCGACCAAGCACAACATTGGCTAAAAATGTGTACTCTGAAGTCAAAGGCCTTGGCTTGGCGTGCCCTAAAAATGAATTTGGGGTTGGGTATCAGCATTGGATTTTTGGGCAACCACTTCTCAATATTGGAATTCAATAGGTAGAGTTCAATGAGGGATCACCCGGGACCCTTTGTCTGTTTACATGATGCTCCTCTAGTCTTCTTTCTTTGACCAGTGACCGTCGTTTCGAAGAAGTTGTTGAGGCTCGTCAGATTGATTGGTTCTGAATCTTTTTGAAATCAATTTGAAAATGCAGACGTGGGTAAATTTGTTTGAGCAATAAGCCAGCTTCGTGAATAATGACAATTTTGATTTGAAAAAGAAACACCATAATGATGGAAATGTTGGAAAATAAGATCGGTGTGCTAATTGAAACCTTTGGTGCGCCTTTTCCCGTTTGTATTCAAGGGATCGACAACAAGATAACTCACGAGCCTTCTTTTTCAGGAGGAGATGTGGCCTTGAGTTGCGTGGCATTTCTTCGGGAGAAGATCAAGGCCGCTGTTATCATCAACGCCGCTATCTACAGTGTTGCCACAACCACGCATTACAAGGTTAATCAATTCCCCTTTCATAGTAAAACCATGAATGCAAATGACCCACGTCTTTTCTATCCCGGGGAAATTAGAATCAGAGCGTGGCCAGTTTGCCCGTCGAAATGAGCGACGAAAGCTCCATCATTATTCGGGATGACCAAACTTTGGACATGTCGGGTCTTTTGCAGCCGGACAAGTACCCAGATTCTGTAAGTCATTACGTGCCCACAAGTAGTCTTGGGATGGTTTTTTTGCATTGGATGGGAACCGAAGGTTTTTATCGACTGTTCAATTCTAGCTAATTCCTTTCGCCGACGCCCCCGCTGATCTCTTATTTCTGGCCGGATGTGACGACCACAACTTCGATTCGGTTCAATTTGCTCAAAAGGCAGCAGTTCTGATGGAACAAGCGGGCAAGACCAACTTTGAGGTGGTCCCCCTGGATGGCATGGGCCACATGTGTAATTTGCCTTACTCTCCCAGTGTGTTTTCCACGTTGCACCCTTTGGCTCCACCAGGTGTCCGCCTCTTCATGGGTGGCCAAGACACGCCCATTCAACATATTCGAGGGCAACAAGCCGCTTGGAAAAAGATGATTCAGTTCCTTTCCGATAGCTTGGCTTTGTAAAGACTGAGACGAAGGATATTGAAAACAACGTTATTTTTGTATGAGTAATCCGCTTTGTTCCTTTCATGGAAACAACAACTGATGATCGCACTTAATCTGGATCCGAACTGACATCACAGAAATACCGCCCAAAATTATGCCCTCCATGAACAGGGGCAAATTGATCAAACCTGTAGAGATCTTAGTAACCTTTTCCGTTTTATATTTCGTGCTTGAATTAATAGAAGTTGCCAATTTTGATCGAATCATCAGAGCTTGGGAAGTCATTTTTCGAAGCAAAGAAATAGAGATTACTTGAATCAAAAATGGATTTGGCTAAAAACTTTCTTTCATCACCTTATTAACTAACAAATTTGACCTGCATTAAAATGAAGAGTTCAATCAAGAAGTATTTTCATTTTCTTTGTCTGAATTGGCGAAACAAGCCCTTGGCCTGGAATCGAGGTGCACTCATCTCTGTTTTTTAATTAATCAGATAGCGTAGATAGCTTATGGACGGTAGGATCGGACTAGTCTGGTGTGACCTTTCGTTTGACTTAATAACGTAAGTTCATGTGGTTTCCCATTAATAACACACTCTCTATTCCTTAATCATGGAACGTTCCAGCACATTATGTAAATCCCCCAGGTAACCGAGTATCTACCAGAATCTTTGAATTTTCATCACAATAGGGAAAGCATTAAACGGGAATATTTCTATTGTCTGATGCATTCTAATAAGGCATTACACTTTAGACCAAACGACATGACCAGATGAAGCTATGAAGTTACGATCTCGTGGATCTCAAAGGGAACAAATATGGTTCACCTTGGATTGTCGAGAGACCAACATTTTCCCCTCGAGATTGGAACCTCATTGCTCCTTCAAGTGTCAATCTCGGCTGAGTGGATAACGAGAAAATAGATCATAAATTGCCCCCAAGGGGCCTTCTTTAACCGTACGTAAATGATACGTATGAGGTGAATTGTATCAGAATGTCATATCAGGTACTCAGATTTGGGATTATACCAAACGGAATACAGCTTAAAACACGGACTTGTTGACAAAGTTGGAGGTGATATTGATAACCTAAGCCCAGTTTTTTAAAGCTAAAGAGGGAATCTTAGATCGAAAAAAGGCGTACCATACTAAATAAGTTGGATCTTTTCTCGATCTAAGATTCACTCATTGGCTTTAAAAAAAACTGGGCCCTGAACTCTTCGATTAACGAGGTTCATTT
>NC_081449.1:14658321-14678000 GCF_007210705.1 Tigriopus californicus | reverse complement strand
GCTAAAGTGTTAGATTATAACCTTCTTACCCTGCACGAAAAATGATTTACGTTCTACACTTCCAAGGGGGCTCTGTACGTAACTCAGCCTCTGCAAAATGAAAGGCCGATTGAACCAATTCGTCTTTATCAAATTATTATGCATTTCTGTTGTGTTTGGCTAATTCTATCAAAATCTTATGTATAATTAGTGTCCTGGGTCTCATAGTTAGGATTGAGAAATTGTGTAAAAATAATTTTGGCATTAAAAGCCATTTTTTACACATTGCACTTTTCACGTTTATTTGAACCTTCTTACTTTTATTTTGCATACATTTTGCACTTAAAACTGTTTTTTGGTTGAAATCAGAACTTCCTTGGCGTTAGAATTGGTTTCAAAGTTTGAAACCAAAGGCTGCCGCCATAAAGAGATATGAAAAGCTGAATTTTGAACAATTGACGTCAATTGTTAAATTGAGCAGGCCAAAGTACTTCACTTTTGGTTGAGAAACAGAGGAAAACAGAAATGAAAGTAGACAGTATAAAGTCCAAAGAGGCATGCTAAGTAGGGCGCTAAGATAGTTAAGCAGCCCAACAAATGCAACATAGCTGCTTTCCTTACCTCTTCTAGGCTAGCTACCTTCTCTTTTTGAGGAAAAAAACTCAACTTTTTTCAGTTAGATCAATGTAGAAACTAGATCAATTTTGCAGATTTATTGCTGGGAAAGGAGGAAAAATAAGCAAGGGAAAGCATTGCTTTTTCATCAAATTCAAAGAAAGTTGTGTCTATTGATCCAAAATTAAGGCCAAATTCGTTTTTTTAAAGTTTTTCAAATTTGAAAAATAGATTTGAATCTCCCTTATTTAAATTCATTTGCACCTTTTTTACACTTTATGCCTTTGTGCACCTTTTTTGTGCACCTTGTAGGCTTAGTTTTTGCGCGTTTTGTCTCCAAAAGACTTTACTATTTTGCACATTTTCCCCGTCCCTCCTGATAAAGTCTGGAAAAGAAATCGCTTTCATGGCATGTCGCGAGTAGTTTCTTTAGCAATCTACTGGGCCTCTTCTCGTTCCAAGTAAAGGTCCTTAATGGCTCTTCAATTCATTCGACTTTGTCCAAATGAGCATGGCCTGTTTCTGTGATAATAGCTTCAAATGTATTGATGTTCTCCCTTTGTGCCCAAAAAGGCCTGGTTTGGTTATTGCCATTGTTTTAACTATCATTATATCTGGACGTAGTTTGATTTGCCATTGCGTTATTTCATAAGTCAATTTGATATTCTTTGTTCAAATCAATGATTAGCATCACGGTAAACTTTCGTCAAAAGTGAGGGATTAACTATTGATGAAATTGACGTTTTGATTCACGGATGAACGATCAGCAACGTTAACTTTTTGGTTAAATGAACTTTTCTCATCTTTTCCCCACTGATTATGAAATCACTGAGAATCCATCCCCTTTTGCGTCACGGATCCTTAAATATTTGACCTGACCCTATCTCCAAACTTACATGTCCAATCTTTCAACTTGTGTGGGAGGTCCGACCGAATGAGTTCATTCCAAGCCAGTAGTGGTGTGTTGCGAACCAGAAAATCAGCTCTTTAGCATGAAAGGTCTCAGTTGGGGCTCTCATCTTGAACGAAAGAGGGTGGAGCAGTAAGATCCAAATCCCTTAATTGAGTTTCAAAATAATGGATCGTGCTGTAAAATTCTTCTTAGGTGACAAACTAGAAATAGAATTTGACGAAAAACTCAACAAATTGGTTCTTTTACCCGTACCTAGCAATCATTTTTATCAAGGCAAAATTTATGGCTGATGGCTGATATGCTTACAATAAGTTATCCTATGTGTTTCAGCTCCACAAACTTAAGAAGCAAAAACTCTTTGCTCTAATCATGAGTCTTTTGAGATTGTTGAGGATAGTCAAGTTGAGCAAAGACATAATCTAGCACTTACAAATCAAGATGCTGACGAGATGCTCACAGGTTCTTGCTCCCGCGTTCTCGTGTTAGATGCGTTGCATTTTTGATCAGAGTAAGTTGCCATCCTCTCTGAGGCTACCTGATGTTGTTCCCATGAAAAGGGGGGAGATAGTCGCTCCCCAGTAATTAAAGGCCAATTTCTCTCACTTTGAATATTGTTAAGGTGTTCCAGAAGGCCATACAGGTAGAATTTCTTGAGGTCCATGAAGTCCTTCCTCCTTGCCAGAACGGGTTTGAGCATAAAGAGCAGGTTATTGAGGGACTAAAGAGTCAGGAGTCAGCCAATGAAGTCTGTCTTGTCTTTTCGCAAACCTATGACAATTTAGTTGTATAATGGCCCTTGAGTTGAGGTACAGGGATCCTTTTTTGACATGCATGACGACAAGTCGGTTGTTCCACAAGGAGCCATTTTAGAGCCTCTGTAAACCATCTTGTTTATTGCTCCACTTCAGAAGCTTAGTAGTAGTAGTAGTAGTAGTAGTAGTAGTAGTAGTAGTAGTAGTAGTAGTAGTAGTAGTAGTAGTAGTAGTAGTAGTAGTAGTAGTAGTAGTAGTAGTAGTAGTAGTAGTAGTAGTAGTAGTAGTAGTAGTAGTAGTAGTAGTAGTAGTAGTAGTAGTTATGTCAGCATCTCGTCTTATGCTGATGATACAGAATTAGGTTATAGATAACAAGGGCGAGCCGAATCCGCCAAGTCTAATTTGTGGTTGGATCAGATATTTTATGAATATAAAGTTAAATACAAAATACTGATCGTTTATTTTGAATTGCTTAGGATCAATTCCCAGTAGCGGTAAGGGAGCGCACTATAAGGACTAAGTCATCCGAAACAAGCCCAATCAAAGTTTACTTTGCATACCTAACTTTATCATAAATACCGTGTGTATCCAACGTACTCAATCGTCAACTCAATACTGCATTTGATTTCATAAGGTCGTTGTGTTCCACCCGGACATATATCTACTTGAAGCAACAATACGAATAATTAGATTTCTACGACCCCCTAGTACTTTTGTCATATATGTACAGTAGATGGAATTTTGTCATGTTTCAGGCCCAAGTTCCAATGATCTGATTGCTCGCTGTTGTCTGTTGTCTTGGTAAAAAGTTAGTTGTACTCTGAACGAAAATGAATGCCAGTTCAGGCTTCGGCTCATTTAGCTTTCACGGATGTTTGTGCAAGATGCTCCAATGGCCATACGTGGTCGTCCGTCGGCTCTGGTAATCACATTCCCAGGGTCATGGTTACACTTAACCGAATCAAAGTCCATTAATAGACCAGGATCATTATCAAATGGTTGGTCCAAGTGAATGAGCACATTGTTATTTCAAACTGGTCCTCGTTCAATTAATCGTTGAAGGTTTTAAGAATGACAATGTTTGTGGTTGAGACGGGCTAGTTTTATTTTCGAAACAGGTGTTACTTCGCCATGTCCTTTTTGAATTGGCGACAAATGGGACAAATGCCCCGGAAAGTGGACAAATACCATATGCAATAGACCGTGCTGGGTTAAAGCATATTTTGTGGATGGATCCACAGGGAACAATATCCCGACAAGTTATTGTTTCCATCCCGGCAATAGCAATCTCGCGGGAATCTAACTTTCAGTTTCCATTTTGAAAAAATATGCAACAGGGCGCAAATTAGTCGGAAAGATCAAGGGAATTCGAGGGAAAAGCTTAGTTTTAGGAGTTGCAGGGAACTGTGGAACAAGAATTGAACAATTTAGGGAGATGAGTAATGGGCCAAAGAAGACCCCGGGATCAATTGTTGGAGCAACCATTTCGACCCAATTTGTCCCCTAATCACTTACAGAAGCATTTGTTTGTGGGTTTAAAATGGTTTGAGGCAGCTCCTAGAAACATGAGACATCAAACTCAGCACTATCTCTTGTAGATAAAATTTCAGCCATAGAAAGTCAATATAAGCTTGTTAGAAAAACTTGACACATCTCAATGTGTGTGATGTGGTAGCAAAATCACAAAATACAAGAACAATGAGATCGCATCCTCTATTGATTCGTTACGAGGAAATTTGAGAATGTATTCATTGCCGTATCATACTTTCAAGCCCTTGAGGTGATGACGGAGTTTGCGAATCTCCGAATCTGATCCTTCCCCAACAACTCGTTCCAAAGACCACCCACGATAACAAAGGTCGAAAAGAGCCCTTGAATGAACATCGGGTCCCTCTGGAAGCATGCGTTTTAGAACCTCATCTACAGTTAAATAAAGTTCGAATTGCACATTCGACCTCCATTAAGCTAAGGGCGAAGGTATTCAGTGTTGCCAGATAGCTAGCGTGAAAAAGCGCCCAACAATTGGTGAAAAGCGCAAGAAAAAGCGCTAAATTTTTAAAATGCCGATTCAATTGAAATTACAACCGTTTTAAGCTTGATCTAACATCAAAGCGGGTAACAAAGTTTCTCGTTGAGTCTTCGTTTCAGATTGGTTTTAAAATCTTCAGATTTAAACGACCAACAAGTTAGCACCTAGGAGCTATACTTTATTTCTAAAATGAATGGGAAAATGAATTCATTTTGATATTTCATATGCTCTTAAAAAGTGATTTGAAGCACAATTTTTTTTAATATAAAAAAAAGAGAAATGATATCCTTTTCATAAACTTTTTTTCTTTTCGTGGGACGTACGTACGAGTAATACATTGAGTCGAGTCTTTTTTGTGTGATTGTTAAAAGCTCAAGAAATTGCGGAAAGTTCCAGTCACTTTTTTCCGCTCAAAATTATGGGGAAAAGCGCAAAAAGCAAAAGATAAGGAGGCCCTAAACGTACTCCTTTCTTCCGATCTCTCCTGCCACTTCTAACGTTGTGGGTAGATTGACCTTTTTCCTCAAAACCCTCGATGAGGATGGTGGATGTTGGGCAGCACATTCGCCGTTTCGTCCTAACAACTGAAAAGATATTTGCCAAAAAGTCTCTCCCTTAGCTCAGACTGCAGTAAATGGGATTCCCCACTGTGATAATGGTAGACTCACTTGCCATAATTATCTTAATTTCAATTTGTGCCATGTTTGGGTAGTTTGAATTGCAGAAATTTATTTACTTTTGGCAAATTTCTTTGAAGATGTAAAGACAAATTGACGAAACTACTACCAAGCACCACGCATCATAACTGAGGATGTAACTACTTATTGGGTAAATAAGTCTGACAAGTCCTAGAATGAACAAGCCCATTTGGTGGATGCATAGTTTTGGTGCTTAATGATTGAGTGTGAGAAAAGGGGTCGGAATGATGGTGTCAAAATCCTAGCTCTTACCCCCTTTTGGCATTTTTGGCTGATTTCAAAGTTTACTCTTTAACTTTTGTTAATATGGAAGGATGTGGAAGGCAGTCAGTTTTCATGGAAATCCACAGGCTTCGTCATGATGGTGTTGACCAGAGGTCAGTTTTCGTAGCAAAAGCCGTGTAGCAATTCCACGCAAGGAGAATTAGGTCATCTCCACGTTGAGAAATTTTACCGCAAAGTTGTTGATGGTGTGGCCTTGGTGTGTGAGAGCTTCGGGAAGGTCGAATTTATAAGAATTGAAAATGATTGGCAATAGTGGATCGCCTTGCGGAAGGCCAATAGTTGTAGAGGGTAGGAGAGATATGGGAATTTGAAAGGACGTTGACACTTGGCTTGTCCTTGGCCAAGTGTCGCTTTTCTCACAAGAGATCTAGGTATGTTACTCTTTTAGTACCCATAGAAAATACTGTGCTACAAACATTACTCGAACATGTCGTCATGTTATAATGAGCAAACTGAATAATTTTCTCTTCTAAATGAGACCTCGAATTAAGACGAACAATCTAGGACTTTTATGTCTCTTAAATTGGGACATCTCGTCTGAATTTTTCTAACCACGACGGAGAATGCATAATGATATGTACCTTTGAGTTCAAACACAAATTTTCCTCCAACAACCATCCAGTGTCATCGACAAAATGTTTAATTCACCTACAAATTGTCATCGGATTCTGTGGATAACTCATCAAATAACTTTCTGGTTACAATTCTTTCAAATCACTGGCTTGTTCTAATGACACTCATGTACAGAATGTTAAGCTTGTTCGAGCAAAAAGCATTGGGATATTGAGACGTGATACCTATGTGGTGTCAATGTTGCACGAAAACTGACATTTTTTGAACTTTATAACACAACCCCTCCGATTATTAAACATTTGTCTTACTCACGTGGTGTGTTGGTTGGTCCTCACTCCTCACCACAAAGTTCAAAATTTGATTTTTCTCCACTTCTCCACCACTTCACAAGAGTACTAGCTCCTTCATTTAGAATTAGTAATTAGTAAGTGTGCAGATCAAAAGCTAAACTCGCAATAAACTTTCTAAGATGATTGGGTTCGGCCTTTCGTCCTGGCTCATTAGATTTATTTGTGCTACTCCGTCAAAGCTTCATGCTCCTTTTCGTGCTTTCATATCACCCTATTCCTTAACTCCTGATCCCAATCTGACAACGCTTCCTGCCAATATCCAACGCAGGAAAATTCCTTTGAGAACTTTGACTATGTACCGATACCTATTTTTTAAGTTCACTCAGAGAATGTATAATCTACAACCACAAAATCATTGTCAAGGAGCTCATGTTAATCCAGGGGAAGAGGAAAAAAGCCATTCAATGTGTCTTTCTTCGTAGTTAATCCCGGGTAACCTCTTTCCTCCCCAAGTCTACAAAGGTAGGTACTAGATAGGTTCTCCAGGAACATGGTACGAACAATACTCTCTGGCCATGATTGGACACATTTCTGTAGAAAATCCATTTCAAGCAGGAAAATGAAGAGATATGTTGGGGGTTTTGAAATCCCCATTCCTTGGTTGCCAAGCATGAATATTCTTCCCTTTTTGTGTTCGTTTCCATTTCCAATCCAAGGACAAATCCTTGCAAACGGCACTCTTTGCTTGTGAGAGGGAACCAGATCAGTATCAACAGGAGATTACATTGGGAATTGTTTTCGCTTATCTGTTTAAAGTCAAGCGAGATCACGATCCTTGCGGGCTTCTCTGGTTCATTTCCTGCGTTAGGGGTGGAACCGCATCCTCATTTCACTTTAGAAGCACGCCGAATGAGTTCTTCTCAACCACTTCCTTACACTAGAACACTCCAAGTAGAACACATACGTATGGAGAGAGGCTACGTTCCCGTCCAATCTGTCCAATTCTTGGCTTATTCTAGTACATTGGTCGAGATGCAGTGGCGGACCTCTACAATGTATCTTTAGCTCTCCTTCCAGGCTTAATGGCCAGCATCACTTTGTTTCCTTTCCAACCACAACATCAACAAATGAATCCTGCTCTCGAGTAAACATTTTCTTCAATTCCGAACGAATGCATTCGAAACTTTTAACTAAAGCAGTCTGAGGGAAAGCAAGTTCACTTTTAAACCAATTTTGGAAAGAAGAACGATGATTTTCCTTTTTTTTATTATTTACCTACGGGCCTGATAGACAACTCACTCCAACGAGGCCACAACTCTCATATTTCATGCAACTAGTATGGATAGATTTTGAACAAGCAATTCTAGAACTGTTTTCGTATAGGAACTCTGAAAAACCAGGGAAAGAACAAACAAGCAAAACCAACTCCAACTCTATTTCGTTGCAGTGAGCGCTCAAACCTCATGAATTCTTGACTGAAATAAGAAAGTGCAACAAGACAAGTTATGTCTCCACAAAGGACGACCTTTTGAAGTGGGCATAAGTTTGAGCAACAGAATGAGAAGACGAGAGGTTGATGGACAAACTTGTTGAAATTGAGGTGTCTTGGATACACGAATAAGAGCAGCTTTGTTGACACACTATTGACTAAAATATTGGAGGGAGCAGAATTTGGAAATGAAATAAAATATTATTTGTTCCTTTTTTTGAAGGATACATTCCATAATGAAATATGGTATGACAATGAGTAGTTAGAAGTCAGGTCTAGTTCTCGTCAACGGAAAACAAAGTATTCGGGGTGGATAAACATATTACTATGAAGGAACATAAGAAAGAATGAAATTAGATTTGGATGTGATCGTATTTCTATAATTTCACCAAGAGATGGCGGCGCCTTAAAAAGGATAAGCAATGACAAGAAAGAAGCACATTTGATTTTTCTTTACAATTGAAAAGTTGATCATTAGACCCTGATCATTATCTGATTTTGATTTGACCTGTCTATGATGTAATGAAGTTGGAATATCTCTTAGATACCCTGGTTGATCACAAAATGAGGTCAAAAGTGAGTCATAGCATTCCAAGTTGGATTTCTTTAGACGCATTGTAGCTTTTGTAAGGTATAAATTTTATAAGTAAAGGCAACAAGGGCACTTATAATTGATAATGAGATATCAGTTGACTAGTTTATCATAAGATTTAGCTCGTTAGGGGTGTGGTGTTCACTAAGATACTTCATACATGAGGAAGGAACAACTTATATTTCCTCCTTACCCAGAATAAAGGTTGCCAACTGATTTGTCAGCTAGATTGTATTCTTAGGCTCTTCCTTCCAGGCCGTGAATTTAAGAGGTAAGTACGAGAGCTATGTCACTTATAACGGAACTCCAGGAATAGCTCTTGATATGTACAAGATAGAGCAAACTTGATGTTTATGATTTTTTGACATAGTCACCTGCAATTCAAATAAACTTATTACATGTTTTAACCCAACTCTCAAATACAAATAAGAGACCATTCTCTGAGAGCTGTGAAAACACCCCCTGTACGGCCAATTTCAGTTCATTTTGAGACCCAAAGTGATGAAATTCACGATACCATGAACAACCAGATTAAGTGAAAGTGCAGCTTCTCCATAGGCCTATTGTAAACATTTGAAGCATTCCGTCGAAGTTTTGCCCGATTTTGCAAAAGATTTTATTGTTGCATGTTGATCGTCCATTTTGTTTCGCGGTACTTTTGTAAGGGGTAGGCTGAATACAATAAAGAAATTTTCAAATTTTCAGGAAATGTGCTGAATTTATGTTTGTTTATGCAAAAATAGAGTGCTGCAATTCAAAAAGATCTTTCAATGCCAAATAACCATTTTCAATAACTTGATTATCATATAATATATGAACTGAGTACCGGTTTAGGTGGCATACCCCTCGTATCAATATCCAGGGCGTACAAGTGATTAAGCCTAGAACAATGCGTTCTCCGTCTCAAATAAATGCTTGCGAATCTGACATGGAAGCACGGGGGAATGATTGGATCAATGTCCCAGTTTTCACGAACGCTCGCCAGTTCCGTCAAATTGAATCGTATTTTTTCCATGTAGTATCACCATTTGAAAGCTGCTTCCGCTCCAATTTGACGCATCCCTTGCGTGCTCACATCTGGACCGGAATCTACACGTTGTGCGTGACAGGGTCTTAAGCGAGACGAGAGACGAGAAAGACCAGGCTTAAACCGAATCATCAGATCAAACTGACAACCACGAGTGCTTGGAGCTTGGAGATCCACCCTCCCGGGAACACGTTCTGCCAGATCGTGATGACTTTTGTTCATGCCACATGAATGAAGTCATTTGGCCCCTGAGCCAACAATCAAGTGAGGCAGTGGGCTCACATGATCAGGGTGCACATTTGGGGACGAGTGGTTTTTTATGCCTCATCATAAATACAAGGAACCATTCTTGAATGTGGATGCGTATCAGTGGTTCAAGATGATTTCAAAAGCAATCTGGAGGTCGCTGCCAGAGCCTCAGAGCGTCTTATGGTCCTCCATGGGACTTCTAAAAAGTAGGACAGGCAACTGTCACGTATCCTCGTTTCTACTTGATTAAGCAAAGCTTAAAACACAGAAGAAGCAAGGCCAAAAGAGCAAATAAGCCTGGCAGACCAGCTTTTGGAGCGGATGGGTGGGGGATAGCTGAATGGCTGCTCGGATGTGGTTTCGGATTGTAGAAATGCTGCCATCTATCGACTGGAGTTGCATTGTGGCATGTTTACCGATTTAGCTCCACTAAAAAAACCATAACACAATCGTATTGACCCTTTTCTGTTTTCTCTTCAATTCTTAAAGTACGAGTCAAGCTCACCCTGGAGTCTTTTGGAGACAAGTAATGCCCTTTCCTAACCTCTTTTTGCATTGTGTAAGGTCTGTCAGTTTCAGTAGTAAATTTGGGAATGGATTAAAATGAATTTTTTAACATGTTGTAAACCTATTGTCAGACTTACGTGGCAGACAATATATGAAATTCAATCAATTGTCAAGAGTGTAATTTTTTTTTCAGCTCAAAAAAAAGGAACAAAGCCTGTTGTTAATGAAATCATTTGCCCACTCAGTTTTCAAAGAAATCGGTATTTTTTGACACTACTTGACCCTTGTATCCAATTTATTGACTAATAAAGGGTATTTGATATTTTCTCTTGGTTTGTAAATCATTCGCATTTGTTTGTAACAAACGTTTTTGGTTTGAAAACAACTTCAAACCTATAAATCTATAGGCGATGTAAGCACAACTCCAGGAAATCACTAGGATGTCCAGAAAAGCAGTCTTGTAATATGCTTGCTTATTTGGAATGCTTTTTTTGTTTGAAATATTTTTATATATATTGTCAGTCTGGTAAGGAACAAACAAGGCGTCTTAAATTTGCCAAAATATTTCAAAACACTCAGTACCTCCCAAGAACCATCCACGTGTCATGACCAAATTTCTTATAATCTCAAAAGTTCATTAAACCTAAAACTTCCTTCAATAGGTTATAAAGTGATTGGTGAGTTTACGTCTTCCATCACGTTTCATTGTCTCTTTTTATCTGATTCCACTTTTTCTCCAATCAAATTTATGGCTTCTGGCACCCTTGTTTGCAACAGAAGATTGATGAAGCATCCTTGCTCCTGAAAACTCTTTACCCAGTATCTCTTTTCACCTTGCTCGCAGACAATTTCAGTCCAATTTTCCCTAAAATTATGGGGAACACATGTAGTTGAGTTTGATCCTAATGTTGAAAGAATCTTTCTCACCCAAGAAATGGCAGGAATCATGAATTCAAGAGGGATCTCTACTCTTCATGAGAAAAGCTTAGGCAAAAGACCCCAGGATACAGTCTGTTCTCTTCTTGGTCTAGATATTTGTTAAGTATTGAAATTCATCCAAGAGCAGGATGCTTGCCGTTCTCAGTTCCCGAGGGAAATTATAAAAAAGTAGGTATTTCAAAGCAGGTCAAATTTCTGGTTGCAAAGTTGTTACCTCAATGAGACATGTTTAAACCCTACCATTTCTATTTTATAGGTATGATGTATTTTTATCTTGGTCACAGGTCAGTCAAAGTGTCCATGTAAAAAATGCAGTTGATGAATGGGATTATTAAGAAGTGATCGAGTGAGCTAATAGCAAACATTCCAATTCTATTTCTTCTTTCAAGATATGATTTTCAAGTATTTGAAGGGTCCTTTGGTGGTGGAGTCAATTGTTTGTCCAAATCTATACCGTTATTGTGAATGATCACAAAAGTTGATGTCCTTGGATTTGTTATTCTCAAAAAGCAGCATGATTGGCAAAAATCTAAACCTATTTCATGAATGGAGCAGCCTTTAAAATAGGACATAAACAATTTGAAGGAATTGCGTTGATTTCCATCACCTCATTTTAAGGAACTGTAATAACGAAAAAGAGAATGATTCATTTTGCTCTAAATTGATTTACGACATAAACAATTCGAAGAATTTGCGTTGATTTCCATCACTTCATTCTCAGGAAACGTAATGATGAAAAAGAAAATGATTCATTTTGCTCTAAATTTATTTCTGCTGTAGACACTGTACTTGAGATATCAACACATCATACCTTTTATCGTGGATAAAATCCACAAATTGTCTGGATAAGCATACTGACAGCCTTTCAAAACTGCATGCGACTAAAACACTTGACGCCAATATTTATAGGTGCCTTTTAACGAGAAAGATAATCCTATTTATCAACTGTATGCCATTTAGATAAGACAAAATTATATCCAACCTGCTAACCATTTCTATGAAAATCAGCGTCAAACTTGAAAATCGGACTCAGAGATGTCCCAGGAGGGATAAGAACCTTGCTTCCTGAAACCGCACCATATTGTCTGTGCTCTATTTGTCTAAAAAACCTTAAAAAAAAATAAAGATTAATTTGAAATTTCAAGAAAAAAATCCCAAGCCCGTTAAGCCCGAAAAGTAACTTGTTTCGCCGTCGAGCACCAAACTTATACATTTGAGTGCGAGTAATTGTCTGAACACCTGTCACCGTGAAGAGTTACTATTGTAAGGAAAACTAGTTTTGACAAACATCTGGAATTTACCCTCAATGACAAAACAAGTTATTTTGCCGACATTTAGCCAACTCATGAGTAGTGATGGTTTCCAATAAGTAATCACGGGAGGTTGCAACTAGGGTCACCAATGAGCATTATAGATAAATAGCATAAAGGCCCTTATTTGCAACGTCAGACAGCCGGAACAAAACTGGAAGATGCACGGTAGATTGCTAAATAAACTACTAGTGCCTTGCCTTGAACACAATTTCTTTTCCGGACATTACCGTGGTATATGACCCGGGTCACTAATCATACATAAAAATTTTATATAATCAGCCAAATACAGCACAAACGCATTGTAATTCAATAAGAAGGAATCGGCCCAATCGGCCCTTTATTTGTTCGAGGCTGAGTCACAAAGCACCCTCAGAAGGGCAGAACGCAAAACATATTTCGTGCAGCTTAAGGCGTCTATTTCTAGTGTCGTTTCGGAAATCTGTCCGTTAGCCTTCATAGCCTCAAAATGCAAACCTTACTTTTCTTCCGTTAGAGCGGGGTTGACTTTTTGGTCCTTTGACCTTATGGTTTTTTTACGTTACATTGGAATCGGCTGGAGCTTTTCCTTTCCGAGTCATCTGGCCACTTTGATTTCGAAAATTTACTTTTTCCCATCACTATTCATGATAAATTGTAGAGGGCGTTACTCTGGATAAGAACAAAGTTTCAATTTTGGGCGTTGTGGCGTCAACTAGGGGACGTCTATTTTTGGCTTACGAATTGTTTCGGAATCAAGGGCACGATCTCTGGATTGATTAAATACATTGTGCAATCCTTGAGAAATTGGTACACGTTCAGTTGGGGGATTTGGGTTAAATCATATATCTTCTTCAAAAGCCCATCAATCTTGCTAGATAGTTCCTCAAAATAATTTGATTCCATTTTATTGCCGAAGAATACGCCCAAAAGTTGAACAAAAGGAGAGTAGTATAGCTAGAACTACACGGTGTTCAAAAAGCCCTATCAGGTTTTTAGAGAAATTCCCATACTGCATGGGATTTAATGGTCCCAATTTCATCGTTTTTAGCCCCAAAATGCCCTGGTTCAATGTTAATTCAATTTCCCAAAGAATTAATATCGATTTTCAATATCACAAAAACGAAGATTATTTTTCTTTTTTCTTGCATAGTCTCACAATAGCTCAAAATCCTATATGATGTCACTTAAAACACACTGAAAGTGTAATCTTTGAAAATGTGTTTAACAGTCAACATGATTACACTTAGCTACGCATCCACTAGTATTCTGAAGACAATACATACAACAAACAATGTTATAGATTTTGTCGTTTCTTGAAGACTTTGTTCAAACTGATACACAATAGCTTTAGCTTCTTTAAGACTTCATTGACATTTGTGAAATTTCAGTGACCGCTCAACTAACTGTCCTTTGGACGGATCTAAAATTTATTTTTCAAAAATCTGCTCTTTTGAGGGTTTTAGATATGTTTGTATATGGTTTTAAGTTAGTTTGAAATATTGTGATAAGAAGAAAAATAATCTTTCAGTTTTGTATTAATGAAAATGGATGTTAAGTCTTTGGGAAATTGAATGAACATATAAGCGGGGCATTTTGGGCCTAAAAACGATGACATTTGGACCATTAAATCCCATGATATCATAAATTATACTCAAGAGCTAACAAAGTGTGCTCCCAATTTACATAGAGCAGGTTTTTGAAAATTTCAGTTTTTTATAATGCTTTTAGGTATGTAAGTTTTTTATGTGGGCTAAAATATCATAAATCAATAAAATCAAAACTGTTCCCAAAAATTTTTGAGGGAGAAAATTGCCAAGATGTGTTTGGGGATTTTCGTCAAAACTTTTAAGGGGTATTTTTACCACTATGACTAACTAGAAGAAGGTGTTGGATTAAGAATTCATCAACCCCTAAAGAACGCCGAATGGAAGCAAGCCATAAGGATCTTAAATGAAACTAAAACTAGAATTTTCCTCCGCCTTTGTCTTAGTGTGTATCAATGCAAAAAAGACTAGACCGAACAAATCCCAGCCCAAATCAAAAGTCAGACTTAGATTAGCCTTTAAAAGTTGCATTGATGCAGAATCATGAAAAGGGAGATTGGGACTGCTAAGTATTTCAAGAATCTACAACATCAATCTGATATTCAACTCGTTCACAAGGATTCATGGGCTTGGTCCCAACTCTAACCTTTTTTAAACGCTTGTACGCGTAACTCTAAGTTAAAGCTTGGACTTTACCCAGAATGTGCATCCGCTCAACACTTTGTCAAGAGTATTTTCATACCGGTTAACGTCCTCCGGGGTACGGGCTTTAAAAAAAAAACAGGCCTCTGGTTTTAGGGTCAATTGTAGCCACAGCAAAGGCTTAACAAACGTTTTGAGAGTACCTTCAAGAGCACTCGAGAATTTTGATTAGTGTTTGAACAATGAAACACTTCTCTTTTCTTTCCCGTGCTCCTTCATTGTCCAATTTGTCTCCCTCTAATCTTATTTCAATTTCCTATTTTGTAACACCAGAAATCATGAATAATGCCACTTGATCACAAGCTTTAATTTTTCTGCACGAAGGTTTTCACAACCATTAGTAGGTGTTAAATCTGTGTCAGGTTTAAAGCCACACTTGGATAAGATTTTAACCAAAATTCCGGATCAATCCTCAATTCAAGGCCTATCTAGATCCGTTAAATCTGATTAGTGGTTGGATTAGACTGTGTAAGAACGTATAGTTAGGTGATAATTATGAGCTTTTCATATTGAGGTAGTGGGAATTGCATTCTCAATAGTGGTAAGGAAGTTCGAAAACAAAAATCAAATTAAGTTGCCCGCAACCAAATTTTCGGTTGATACACTGGAAAATCCCTCATTAAATCAAAAGCCTCGAAACCTAAACCAATTGGCTCGAGAACAAGTTCCTTTTATCAATGTCTTTAGGGATTTTATCTTGCTCTTAAGTTCAATCCAAGACAACTTCCTACTTAAGATAATGGATTTTCTGCATGAACGGCGTAATATCTCCAATTGATAGTTCTTGCTCGACCATAGAAAATGCTCTTTTCGTATGCAAGGTGCGTTCAGTTTTGGCATTCGATATAAGGCATTGATTATTGATTGCAAAGCACACGAAGATGTGCTGAATGTCTTGAGATGTGTTTCTATTCAAGAAACTCGTTTGCCGTAGGATCAAGCTTCTGATGCCGATCGAGAAGAAAGATTGGCTGAAGCCAAATTAGATTTGAATGGCTTTGTGTAGTTGTTAAGTCTGCAAAAAGTGGTACTTTGAATGATTATTATAGTGCAACCACAAGCAAAAAAGTAAAATTTCATAATTAAGGGAATAGCGAGTGTTTTAGGAAAAACAAGAAAAAATTAGCGTAATTGAATTGTCCGCCCCATAACCTCTTTGACCTTTTATTAATAGTTTCATTACCGAGTGCTAATTCTCAGGTCTTGACGTCAGGTAGAGTGCTTAATTCAAGTAATTAATTATTGATGCGGCTGATTAGAATTTCATTGTTCGTTTTGAGGTAAATGGATTCTTTTCGACGTTCGAAGCTGCTGTATTTTTGGCACATGCATATCTTTAATCATTACCCTAAGCCTGTGCAAATGACCATAGTTTTGCCCACTTAATCTGTGTCTAAATGCCACCAAGAAACTTGGACTTGATTAGCCCAGGATCGGAACAGAGGTTGCAAAATTGGGCAACGAATGTCCTCCGTAAAATGAAATGGTTGCTACCGTTGCATCACTGTGAACGCGTATATTCTAGAGTTTTTCTCGAAACAGAGATTTATGGGAATATCATAAGAGCATAAGAGCAGGCCAAGACATACAGAGGATCGAATAAAGCGAACAAACAGGAGCAAAACCTCGATAACGAGAGGACAATATGATGCACTATATGACCTGTCATTGGAAAGGACCATTCTACTCACACTACTCATTCATTCATGTAAGCTCTCCGTGGTTTGAAGGCCCGCCGAGTGTATGGGTTTGTGTGATTTGCAAAAAAGTTAAACAGAAACAGAAATAAAAGTAAGAAATGAAAATGGAAAGAAATATCACACAATAAAACGTTTCACCGACAAGTCTTCAAAATGCTCCAAAAGGCCCAGGTGATCCGCAACCGCTCTAAAAATCTAGTTTAGATCTGTCCTAAACCCTCTCTCCAGATAGATCAGGCCCTCCAATCCTAAAATGCGAAGTGGGTAGTAGCACCAACAAAGTACAGGACTAGTAAAGGCCAACTACCGACCCACGGAGCTCATCGGTGTCTTTCGACAGAACGAGAAAGAGAGAGAGAGCGATCGATCGAAACAGAGGGCAGAGAAGGAAAAGAAGCTCTGTTTTGCGATGGAACCGAGGCCTTGTCTCGATTCCCGTGGCTTTCATTGCAGCCGATGGCGGCGCGTCATCCCCGGGCTTAGTTTTTTGGTCGTTTCCAGTTTCCGCGAGGCTTTCTCGTGGATGGCTGAGTGCTTAGACAACAATAACGGATATTAGGACACCAGCGGAAGAAAGCAGAAGACGAACCAGAAAACGAAGACGAAGGAGAAGACCACTCATTCCCTTGGGAGAAACCTTGAGCAGTCTTTGATTTGTTTGGTGCCAACCCATAGCTTGGACGTCCTTTTGTTGTGACAAGTGTTAGTAACATCCGGTTCGGGCCTTTCGACAACAGGTAAGCTTCCGGTAATATCCTTTTTTGAATGCTTTGGGTTTGGCCATGAATCATTACTAGAATCATGTCGAGAATTAACCTTTTCGTTTCTAGTCAATGTGTTAGCTTGCACTGGCAACATTTTCCCTTTTTATGATCAATGGAGAACGTCTCAGTCAAAAGTCGTTCGCTGCCAAAGCTCAATTGTACATTTACAAAAAGTGGCCTTTCCTATCCACTCTGCGTACTACTACTATGATGTGAGATTTGAAAAGGTATACGTTATGACCCAATGGTGCGGTTGAGCTGAAATTTGTTGTAAAATTTGTAACTTCTCTTCTTTCTCGGGCTCCTTCATTGCGTAATTTGCTTCCCTTTAATATTCGTGGGGAAAACGTAAGCCTGGTTGATCCGGTTGCATCTTTCAAGTCAGACTTGGTTGGACAAATTTTTAGATAGCATTCCATATCAACCCTATATTCAAGGACTAGCTCGGTCTGCCAACTCAAATTCGTTGGTAGACCAAATATCATATAAAGATTGAAAGGTAATAAATAGACGAATTATAACTTTTCATTTTAATAGTACTGGGGATTACATTCCCTGTGGCGGGTAGGAAAGTAAGTGAAGAAACCAAACCTAACAAGTTTTTTAGGCATAAGGACTTGAATAAGAAGAAGGAGGAGGAAAAACAACAACAACCACGATAGTTAATGACAATTTTCCTATTTGGTCTCTCCGTCTATATTTCCAGGGGCCTTGAGACAAGGCTTATCAACGTAACCCAATAGCTCAAGGTCATAAAGGGGAGTGTATTCTTTGAAGGGGGGGGGGCAAAAATTGGCATTCCTCCGATTAGCGAAAAATTAGGGCGTTTTTCGATACTCTGCGACTCTCTTTCCATCGGGTTAATGTCACGCAGAACGCTCATTGGTTGGGATTTATCCACACGGTTTGTTTTCCCTTGGGAGATCTGCGCATACCCTGGTTATGAACTTGGCAATTTGTTCGGAAAAAGACTGGTTTCGGTTTCTTAGAATCGAGAAGTTTCCCCCGAACTTTGGCAAGTGCCATTGGCAATGTATTTTTGTTAGGTACAAGACAGGTTGTTTCAAACTTTATGGAGGCACATTACTCGAGACCATGGATAAACCGAATGGCAATCTCAATTCCAAATAGTTTTTGCAGGTCCAAACTCGTTTCTGAACGACGTTATCTGCTTGTGATCGCTCGTAGGAAGTTACAATATTCCCCCATGTCTCGTTGTCGAAACCACGGGCCATTGGATAAAAGTCCATTGTGAATGTAAGGGCTTCCAAAGGGCAAAATGGGACACTTTGAAGGCCAGCAGACTTATCCAAGTTCATTTTGTGGTTTTGACAGAGTCTAACCAGTTGGTTCCACGTTCCTCAAGCAAAGTTTTGCCCGATGGAATTAAGCGTTGTTAGAAATCCTCAATTGAGGAGATTGTGCATACTAGAAATTTTATTTGGAGAGAGGATTTTCAGAATTATAATTGACCATTCGAACTTGTTAAAGAAAGTGGAACAACAAAAAGGTATTAGGTTCTCGATAACAGTTATTGGAAAAAGCGGAGATAACCATATGAATCATTAGAGGCTGGATATTAGTTTTTGCCAATTCAATAGTTAGTAATTCAATCTTTCACAAGAAACATGAGGGAAATTTCTATCAGAATCAATTAATTTGGTACTTTTTCGAGAAACCAAACCCGCTGACTTGGATCTAAAAAAAATGTCCAATGCGTCTTGGATTTCTCTTATTTGTATTGAAAAATGAATGGTTGGAATCATCGAAGATCTGAAGCATTACTCTCAATGGCGGAACATTGTTGATGGGCCTTAAATTAAAAATTAAGAAAATTAAAAAAAAACATTCCTGGTAGCGGTTAGAAAAGCCCGTGAAAAAACAAAGCAAAAAAAAAAATCATAGCCAGAATACTAAATGCAACTTGCAGAATTGGTTCCTAATGTGCAAGTTGAACACGTTTGTAAATTCACGGCTATTATTCATTGAAATCCTTTCATGAATAAGGTTGACAATGAGGTCGAAAAGCGGCTGAGTGCCATCTTACCAAAAAAAACAAATTATTGCAATTGATATGCAAATGTAGGCATTGATTATGGATGATGATTATTGAACACCAATTAGGACGTCGTCCTAAAAACCGAAATGCAAATTGAGATACTGATATCAAAAGAACAACAAATGTTATCGCTTTTCCACTTCCGCGAGTGAAAGTACTTTTTCGAGTTAGTTGGAACCCCCGACCTATAACGAAAATGTCTGTTGATTCATGCTTCCAGTTGATGGACGATTTTAACGTGTCAAGTTTGAGGCCAGTTTGTTTGCAAGTAAGTGTACAATTTAGGTTCTTTGTATCAAAATATTAGCACGCAATGGCTCTATTAAATACAGATTCAAACTGATTTTCACGACTTGATTGATCAGCTATGACGGAGGCAAAAGAGTCTCATCGAATTTAGATATTGAAATGCCAGAGTCATCGTAAAGGTTCGATAGAAAATGCCACGTACGAATGCAACAGAGATGTATTGTTGTAAGTAAAATTGCTAATAATTTGGTGCTCGAACGTACCTTTGGATAAGAGCAAATTGATGCGGTTATCAAATAATTCGGCCACAATCATGTTTCTTTTTCCTCATAAACAGCTCCTTGGTCCAAGGGATGTTGAATTCACCACATCAATCTATTAACCTTAGGTAATGAATGCTGACTGTTCCAAAATATACCTGCATCTTTTTGG
>NC_081449.1:14641823-14658270 GCF_007210705.1 Tigriopus californicus | reverse complement strand
TTTGGAATTCAAATCAAAATAATCTTGCCAGTATTTTGCTTTCGCAGCTCTCAAAATTTTCGTGTATTTGTTCGAGAATTGGGACAAGGCGAGCTTGTTGTCAGGCGAAGGATGCTTCTGAAATTTGGCAAAGAGTTTTTGCTTTTGCTTTCGTGATTTAAGGAGACCTTGAGTCATCCAAGGGCTCGTTTTCTTTTTCTTTTTGTTAAGCGTGTTTGCAATCAATGGGCACGACTGATTGAAGGCATCAATCAACTTAGTTTGGAAATCGCGAAACGCAGTGGCAGGATCATTAGCAGGCAAATGCCAATTTGTGTCCAGCAATATCCTTCGAAATTTTCTAATGTTATTGTGGCAAGTATTGTTACGGTTCGTTGGCATGTGGTCAACGGTTGGAGATAAAGTCTTTCCCAAAGAAACAAACGTTCCTAAGTGGTCGCTTATGTCGCAGAGAAGTATTCCAGATTTGGCATTATCTTTCGCGTTCATAAAAATGTTGTCAATCTGAGTTGAAGACTGGGTCGTGATTCTGGTTGGTGAACAAATTTGCGGCGATAATTGAAAAGATAGCATGAGTTCATTAATCTGTCTTGTTTTTGAGTAGGGCTTCAAAAAATCTGCATTGAAATCTCCGCACACATACAAAGACTTCCCTTTCTCAATGCATATCGAGATCGCACTGTCCAATTGAGCTATAGCACTCCTGATCGATGCATTTGGCGGTAAATAGACGGACAAAACACACAGTTTGGACGTCTCAATTCCGATTATCTCGCAATTATCCGTAATCAGGCAAGTTTCATGTAGTCTTGTGTAAGCAATAGAGTTCCTTATCATTACTCCAACTCCTCCACCCCTTTTTCCTACTCTTACCTCCGATTCTAAACAATAGTTATCAAAATCGAGAGATATTTTGTCCACCTGCCAAAGCTCCTGCACCGCCAAAAACTGGGGGTTTTGCTCACTAAGAAGAAGTTTTACCTTGTCATAATTCGAAACAATGGAGCGAGTGTTAAGAGAGACCAACCATTGCTCACCCACTTGTAATTTCTCAACATACCCTAAATCGTTTAGGACTGAAGTTTCGCATGGTGCTTCCGGGGATTCCTCAGAATCTAGCATTGTCATTCCTGTTGTGAGATGCTCCAAACTTTGCCGCTCTATTGCTCTGCCGCCGCCACCGGCCACGTCCCGTGCCTGAGTGATTGACATTGAGATATATGACACTTTCAAACTTTCCGATTAGGATATTTTGTTCTGAATCAAACGTTGATACTCTTTCAAGACAAGTTGGAATCTTGCCGTTCCACCATGTCGATTTGTTCACTCACACAACTCTGAGGGTCCTTGTAAATATTAACATTATCACTCGCCATTGGAGAGGGATCATTGTGAAGATTCGAGGGGGCATTTCCTCGAGTTCTCATTCGATGATGTCGAGGAGCAATAGTGCCCTTGGACTTTCCCGACTCTACGTTGCTTGAGTTCTTGGACTTTGAGTCGGCAAACCCTATACCAGAATGCTCCTGGGAGGAGACTTTAAGCATCTGAGGTGGTTCCTGAAGAGCCTGGTGCTTGTTGGCGAGTTCGAGCTTTGAACAAGACTTAGTTTTCTGTGCGTGATTTGATGAATCCTCCACGGGACCACCCTTAGGGTTCGTCTGATGTCTTGATGATTCACCATTTGGACGCAACGAAATACGGTCTAGGCTTGCTCGTGGGACCTCTTCTTCATTCCCCACATCTGAACCATTAATGATATTAATGGTTTCATTCCCCACCTCAGGGGCAGAAATCACTTGACCTTGGAGATCTGATTGGCATTCCCTTCCAATGTGTCCTTCTTCTTTGCACCTGAAGCACCGGCGTATTTGGTCACGGTGCTGGATGAAGATTTTTCTACCCCTCACTATGACGAAGTCAGGGACATTAGTAGAGGCTTTGATCTCGACTTGAATCCTCTTGTGACCGTTCCAAATCCCTTCGATCAGGGAGTCGCCAGTGAATAGTTCTCTCGCGATCTCTGACCTCGGAATGGCAAAGGGACGAAGAACCGACAATAGTTCCTCATCGCTAGCAAAGTATTGGACGTTCAGAAATCTTAAAGCAGATCTCGAGGTGCCGCCTCGGATGGTACACTTCCAAGTGACTTCACCATAGGCTCGCTCGAATTGAAGAGAGTCTCCGAACCGAGTAGCGACGTTGATTTCTTGTTTGGTGATCACTCGCACGGTATTTTTGGGACCACCAGCTTGGCCAATCATTATGATGTCAATCGGCCTCAATCCGAGGATGGTGATGACGAAGTCCCCAACCACCTTGGGTGATGGACGCTTTGATGTCTCGGAACATACAAAGTCAAGCACGAGTGGCCTGGGTAAACCCATTTTAGCCAGATGATCCCTGTATTCATGTATAGGAGGTGCAGTGGGTTCACTGGCAACTATTTCGGTCATCCCAGTTTTTCCACTTGCGGCCTGAAGATACGATTTTACTGGGGAGTGGAGCATCGTATCTTGGATAGCTCATGAACGATCGAGATGTACCGTGAGTGGGAGGGGTGTGGATCTAGGAAACGTATGTTCAATTTCAGTTGTCAAGGCCAATTCTGATAAGTACTTGAGGAGCACCTTGAATTGACGTCCTTCCACGTTGAGAACGCAATATGGTCATCTCGAAACTCTCGAACTTCATTTAAAATACAGCCCACTTTGCAATCCCAACGTCTGACATTTATTTTGAGACATTAAACGTCCTCCAAAACGCAATCAGTCGGGATCAGGATGCAAGGTCCAAATCTGATGTTAGGAAGCACTCGATAATCGAGTGAGACTCTCATCCGTTGGGAAACTAATCGAGTTAAATGATCAACATCAGCAGACATTGGACCACTTAATGTTCCTTTTGGGACCGTTTCTTGACTTTGCAAAAGATCATTCAGATTCATCACGCTTCATGTCTCTTTTGAACTTGGCCACACGATCCTCCTTTGAAGTTCCTGCGTAACTTTCCGTGACTTGGATATACCTTTAAAGTATGTGATAAACAGGGAACTGAAAGCATTTGGAAGTGGCTCTTTAGAAGTTCTTGGGATGATATATTAGCGCCCAGAAGGAAACAAATGGATGGGATTATTTTAAATCTAAGAGTGCCTCGCTTGAGAAATTCAAGAGGACGTCTTCAATTGTCCCAATTCTTCACCAGAAGCGACGCTTCCATCCCTTGAGATATCAAAGGCCCATAGATCGACCTACATCCTCAACAGTCTCTGTAAGTGGGCCCTGAGTTGAGTGTCCTGAGCCAAGTGGTCCAACCAATGGTTATGCTTGATCGCTCCAGTAATCCAATAGTTTCCATCCATGGTTGTGCCTTCCCAATCTCGAGGAACAAAGAGGGAACGCGTTGTTCCCCCTCTTTTAATTGAACGTCAAGCCCATTTGCGTCGATCCTAAACCAACATCTTCTTGTCACAGCAGGACAGGAATGCTATGGAATAACGCCAAAAGTGATTGTATGGATATAATGTTCCTTTTAATTTGGATCTCAAGATTCAGAAAGGACACATTTAGCGCCCTCGACCTCGATGACGAAGCACCCTCTGTTGCTTTGATTATGTGGATGCGTGCTCAGCCACGCGCGAAAAGGGCGTTGATGGTCTTAGAGGCGGTCCATGCCAGTGGTCTTCCAATCAATAGTTGTCTGGTCAGTGTCGTTGGCACTTGCCCCCAACTGAACGATCTTGATAACCTTGGCCCTGGGATGAGAAGAATACAGTGGAGATGAGTGCTGCATTGAGATAAGGTTAGCTCAAGTATTCATCAAACCTAGAGGAAAATGATATGTATGAAGAGAGCGAGTCAAACGACTGACTGGCTTTGTATTTAAATTCGATACATGTGCGTGCTGTCGTGATGACGACGATGTTAAAGTGCTTATTTGCATTGCTCCATGCCTGCAGACTTTGACAAGAGACATCAAAAAGGTCAGTCAAAGGCCAAGATTTTATGACGTTTTGACATAAGATATTGGCCTTGGGCTGAGACAACTTGTGATTGGAGTCAAATGAAAGTCATTCATAGTCAGATTTTTTTCGGGATGAGAAGCGACATGTACAGGGGTGGCGCAAAGTTCGTGGGCACGAAAAAAAAATCAAAATATCTACAATAGGGGATCATAGGAAAAATATTTTGCTCTAAAAATGTAGCAAATTTCAATGATAAAAAACCTCTTTAACTTGTTGTTCAACGGGACCACATTTGTGCATGTTTAATTTCCTGGAAACCTCAGGGAACAGCATCCACAAGGGTATAGACTGTCTCCATGGGGATGTTCTCCCAAGCTGACTTCACAATGATCGCACGTTTTGACCTTGGTCAACCTTTACTTGGGCAATCAAGGGATGTACCAAGTTGATGACAACGTCTGATTGTATTAGTAAGAAAATTCTTGAACACCACAAAAGACTTAATAGTCATGATCTCACGGCTGGATTTGCCCTGGTTGTAAAGCCCTTGTTACTGCGGTTTTTACCCAAAGTTTTCTTCGCTCAGGATCACCTTGCTACTTTTATCGAAGGCGACGAACAAGCCAAAAAACGACTTTTGATTTGTGTTGCCATGATGACATATGCGAGCCCTAAAAGGTGAAATAATTAAAACCAACACATTGTGAATAAAGTTGAGTGTTTAAAAACCTTGTCAGCGTTGAGGGATTGATCAGTGTGATCCAAGTTGTCGGGATTACAGTCCTATATAATAAGTTTTCGAAGTGCTTTACCATCCATGTTTCAAAACTTCGAAGTAAACCAGCCTAGTTCGTGCTACAATGAATCGGAGACACAAAAAAGTGACAAAGAATTTGAAGGCGTAATTTCTACTTGACTAACGGCACCTTTGCCCTCGAAATTTGTGCAACCCCTGTATATATCCAGTATCAGACTTTGGGATATCATAATTACTTCTGTTACATCCTTCACAAAGGAACTGAATTTCTGACATGTGATCGGTTTCTATTTCTATCTTAATAACCTTTTTCTCAGGATGCTTTGGCATTTTACGATGTCTGGAAGCAGTACAGAGTAAGCCATCTTTCCTGTCGTTCAGGAAGGGAAAACTCAAGCAATAAATTCACGTGGTGAAGTTGTGATCATGACCGTTGTTTTTCCTATTACGAGAGAGGTCCCCGTTCGATCATTCCCTGATTTTTCCCCAAGCAGCTTTTAGACGGAAAATTCACTCATCAAGACGGAGATCCAATCTTATACCGGACTTTGACCACGCCTACCACGAAGATTGGATGATGAGTTGGCTGTTTTTGTTGGCCGGGCGAGGTTCAAGCCTCCGGCCAAACCACCTCAATTACAATTAAGACCAGCAAACAATTTGCTAAAGTATAAAGCTTCTAGAGCTTAAAGTACCATCAATTCGACTTGTAAGAGAGAATCATGTTTAAAGTCAAAGATGACAATCTGAGTACTTTTGTAAAAGGTTATTCTATTTGCCTATTACATGAATAATACAACAATGAGCCACGGAGAATTGATCTTTACTCTAGCATTTCAAGTACAATTTTAGTAACCAGCTGCTGGTGGAACTGACTTTTCTTTTCCCACATTGAAATCTTCCAATATTATCAAGTTCATAACCGGTATTAGTAGTACTACTTTTAAAGTGCTCCATCACTCACATACTTCATAAATCTGTGACTAATTCAGAGCACATCTATGGTCAAAAGTTATTGCCATGGTATTTAACAGATTCCGTTTACTTATGCTGGCTAACCAAAGCAGATCAATTTTCTGCACGTATTATTTCTTTTGCTTGGTTTTTCCATGGGCTTTTCTAAACGCTACAGGGAATGTGATCCGCAGCACTTTTAACACTATAATTCGTCTATTTATTACATTTTAATCTTTTTATGATATTTGGCACATTTGATATCTAGCAACAATTCCCTTTGATGACGATTTTCAGCTGTATCTTGTAGGCAATTAAAAAGTTTGGCAACAAAACCGTACTTTTGGTGCACACCGTGAAAATCATAATTTAGTGGTATAGATTCGGCAACAAGTCCATGATGAAGTACATCAAAACTGCTCGTTAATTGAGGACGAATCGGGAGATTCTTCATGCACAAAGGTCACACTGAGGCATCATTTTTAATATGCACGATCCTTTAATCATTTCTATAATCATTACGGTCAATTCATTGCCGTGATGGGCTCGATCAAAAGTCGTGGACTATTTCTACGCGTCAGATGTTCCAAGAGGCGGTGAACAATATTTCTATCTAATCACAACCCAAGTTAAAAGCTCTTAACGGTTCTTTTTCTAAGTACAACATTTTTTGGTCTTGATTCCTTTTGTACTTCATTTGATGGCTTCCGAAGCGACGAATATCTTCCCTCTCCTCGTCCTCCAAGTCAATCGTGTCCCACTTGAGGGAAGTTCCATGGAATAGATCGTTGAGTGTTCCATCTAAATGGTAGATTCGCTGCCTTGGAACCGCCTTTGGCCAATATTCAGGAGCGAGAGGTGTCCTCATGGAAGGATGAGTGGAATTTAGAAAGTACAACAACCCTTTCTGAATGAACAGCTAATCAAGATTTGAGCTGAGTAGACATTTGCCAGACTGGGCAAAGAGAAGTGGAACAATGAATTCCAGTTCGAATCCTGATTGCCGGGCGGCATTTTCAATTTCATTGATTTCTGAAAGAACTCAATGGCTTGTGTCGTTAAAACATGGGTCAAGTAGAAAAAGGCAAGGAGAGTATCTCCGTTTGAGAGTAGTTTTCTGGTGTATAATCTTGGGGCCTCAATTAAAGTTGTCGTTATTGAAGCTCAACCATGTAAGCAATGCACTATGGTTTATGGGTCAACCTAGGGATCTCATACATTTTACTATTCATTCTATTTTATTTTTCCCGCTTTGTACTTATCTATCTTTAATTTTATCCAGAGACCCTAAAATAAAACATCAAACATCATCACTATCGTATCTTATTAGCTTTGTACTTCCAAGGGCTAGCAATCAGAAAGTCTCATTGTAATTAGAAAAATGAATCTCCTCAAGATAATCTCGCCCTTTTGATCGGTTTCTCCTTTCTTATGAAGGACTGGGTTTGTGCTCGATTTTTTTGGCTCTCAATTCTGCACGGGCTGTCCAACCCAAAGGAAAATTTATTTTCTTTGAACGATGATTTTTTCTTAGTTAAGAAGCCATCTTGGGCAAAGAATGATGTAACTTGCAGCCATTGAGCTTTTTTAAGAGCGATGGAAGGCTAGGGAATATGCTTCCGATGGGTAGATCAGTCGACACTCCATCGCTGCCAAATTATCAGTCACGATCGAGACTGCTTCAGTGTCTTCAAAATTTGAGATTGCAAAATTGCTGGCCACTAACCGAGCGAGACCCATCCGATCAAAGTTGCTTGGAAATATTTCAAACGAACTTGTGATTTGCTCCATGCTCTCATACCATAAAGATTCAAAGGATATGATCAAAATAAACAATGGTATTTTACCCCAAAGCATGGTTAAAAAGGACAAAATCTGGAGACACTGTCAACATAGTTTGTATTTGACGGAATTCCAGGCCCCTATTGCATGTGTTCATCACGAGCTAAAACGACATGGGTAAAGCCCATGTCCTAATTCTAAAGTAAAGACAGTCAAAGTCAGTCAAGCTCTCCCAACCATCCAAAGAACAATTGTTCGCCCTTTGGGCTTAGAAACAGCTCAACTCTGAGGTCAAACCAAGCTCTAGGCCAGTTCAAAGTTTAGATAAGGTGTAGTTGCCAAAGTTGGCCAAAGAGAAATAGCCGTTAGGCGTCGCCACTCTACACATAGATCCAACTTCGAGGCTTATCAATCCGGAACGAGTTTGTATTTAAACTTGTGTGTTCGCGTGGTGCTGTCTCATATCAAACAGACCTTTATTCGAACCACATGGGTTCTATGAACCACTTGAACCATTTGATACTTGGAATGGTGCGAACTTCTATTTTAAAGGTTTATTTCCTTCGCCCTCGAAAGAGAGAAAGAATTGCCTACTTTCGGCACCTGACTGCGGAATACGTCTGCATGCATGTGGACTACTCGTTTCATGGACATGACCTTTTCAATTGAGGGCTCAAGTTCATTTTTAGAGACTGTAAGTCGTCTCGCTTCGTGGACTCATATTTCAAACTGGTTCTGTTCAGAAGTCTCTTGGAATAAATAATCCGGAATTATACCATTAAGAGATTTGTCTTTCATCCACAGGAAAGTAATCAAATTCAAATCTCAGGGTTTCTCCGTGGTATCGAGCCTATTTCGGTGAACTGGATGTGCATCGATCGTAAACAAGATTACATGTTTGTTCCTCGTCAGTCATGTCAAGTTATAGAGTAGGGACGAAAAATATATTTACAGACGTACGTGTGTACCTTTGAAAGCCACCCTAATTACTTCTCATCCCACGAATCATGTGAAGCAAGTCAAATGGCGGAGCTCGTGCTGTTCGTTTAATGAGACATTTTTGTTGCCATGTCAATGACATCTCGAGTGAGTTAATTTCCCCACTTCAAGAACCTGTCATCACATGAGGTCAAAATTCGGCTGAAATAGGGAGTGGCTGTCTCAATGGGCTTCCGACCCTTTACCATCCACTAGATACCCCCTTCATCTCTTTCTCTGTAGTAACCGACAAGCACATTTTGTATCAAAGGTCAAGACGTGTCAGTGACTCCAAGAACTAGAAATGATTGGCATTCTGAGTGACATCAGAAGTCAGCTTCAACAGGACATTCCTGGATTCATTCATGTGCATGAATTGATCCTTTTCCCGAACTGGTTTGATCCACGAGGATCGGGAAATAATTTATACAGAGGGTAAAAAGTACTGGTTTGGAAACTAGATGCCACGCAACGTTCTTGGTTGTAATTGCTCGTCTCAAGTGGTTCTCGTTATTGATTTGGTAATTTAAGCATATTGCGACCTAATGATTGAAAATGCATATTTAAGGATTATTTCAATAGCATGAATAGACAGACGGATATCAGATTATAAGCAGTTATTTGAAGGGCTTTTCACTTGACTTAGATGCTCTATGCTATGAACAGTGTTGAAGGGTCTGCAATTTCCACGAAATTTCATTTGCAAAGACAGTCCCTTGTTTACATTCATAAGATTCAAAAGACAGCAATCAATTGCCAATTCAGATTTTCAACGGATGATCTCTTTGCAAATTGCAGAATGAAGTTCGGGACTCTGAATCCAGTCACCGTTGTATCTTAATCGTGATTTTTTGGAAGCTATTTTTGGATTCCCACAGACGACAAGATATAAGAAACTGGCAAAAATATGTGTTGAGGTTAGTTTTCAATGATATTTAGAACATGTTCAAATCAAAATGAAACAATTATGAGCTCTTAGACAATGCTTAGAACAATCAAAACTAAGAAAATGATCAACTCCAAGCATCTTCGATTTCAACGTTAGGTTTCATAACTAGATCACTTTTCTCGACACTTTCCTAACTTTACACTGTATCTTTGTATTCAAGTTGAACTAAAACTATCCGATGAATTTTGTTCGATCCATCCCGAAGGCCAAAAGTTGCATATCATATTCACTGTTATAGTAGTATTTATAGAGTAGACTACGACTTCTACGACTTCTCAACCTCGTGAGTAATAAGCGACTTTTTTTCATTAGTGGTTTCCACGGACCCTGAAGCGAAAATGGAGTAACAAAGAATGAAAGTGGGGTGATTGGTCAATTCATCTTGGGATGCGTCCGTTCTTAATATTAATGTAAACATGTACGAGTACATCAACGTACCCTCTATATTTCTCCTTGGATGGGATCCTGAAGACGACGAAGTGCTGCATATCCAATCAAGTGTTCTCATAAACCGCCAGTGAGAAAATGACATGTCTTAGAGCACAGAAGCCTAGTCAAGAGCACTCTTTGGCCAAGAAAGGCATTAAGATTGTGTTTGATAAGACTCGGGTCCATTTTTACGTGGCTCCAGGAACGTTTTCTTCACCACAATTCCTAGTTATTACTGTGCGGTAGTTGCTTGTTCCACTGCCAATTGTGCCAAGATCATCTTGGGGAATCTATTTCTGCCTTGCTTGTTTTTTTGTTAAGGAAAATTATCCCGTGGGTGCTCACATACTGTATATATGGCATTGTTTCGTTTACCACCCCTTCTAATAAGGTCTATGCTGCTATTTCTAACCAGGACCTATATGTGGTGCAAGCTCGGAACAATAAAGTCTGACCTTTCCCAACCTGGTAAAGTTGATTAACCAAGTTAATTTGCTGCCATTGGTCTCTGATGGGAGCAAGTTCCTAACTAATTTGTCGTTAATAGCTGCTCAGAGCTCTATTAGCAATCGTCCGGGGTACATTTTTTTTGTAAGATTGGCTTTATGTCTGAATCCAGACACGTTTTCCGGTTCCTGATTTTCCCAATAATACCTGACTGACGAATTTCAAAAGAGTAAACCCAAGGAGGCCTCGGTAATACCAACTTGTTCTGGCTAATCGTTGCCTGACCAGTAGGTTAATAAATTGTACGGTTTCCCACAACCAGGCATTCGAATTGCTTTTAAGAAAGAGCAATGAACCGTACTCACTTTAATCGCCGCTACTTTTATATTCCCTTGGGAGACAGTCGAATGGCCTTTTTCTCGTTGAGTCTTGGTTCTCGACGCACTTCAACGGTCAGGACTCGAGACCAAGTTTGCCACACATATAAATATACCACATAAAATGAGAGGGGCGCACTTATTTGCAGCATGGTTGAAACTGCCCTTTAAAGGATATTGTGTGTCGAGAACACTGACAACATCATTTACAATCACGGCTGGAACGTCAGAGGGTAAGCCTTGACAAAATGATAAAAATCTCGTCCCATCTTGAACATTGGATCGACTACTTAATGTAACCGCTTTGTTCATTAATGATGGGTTCCCATACTCCTTTGTAATGATTAGACTATCGGCTGGGGACAATACTGGCATTGTTCGTGTGATTTAGAGATTCAAGACTGATTGATGGAGGTGGTTGGTCCCCAGTCAAACACTTTCGGCAATCCTTAGTCCCAAGAGGGTCGCGCTCAATCAACCACTCCTTTTCGCATTACCTCCGTTCCGTTCCTTCTCCTTGAATGATGCGTAACCAGGAATGGTGAGCATGTATTGTATGTAGACCCACCTCTCCGCACCCTTGAAGCTGAGAGGGTATTCAGAATTTAACCCATTTTGGGCTTTCTTTTGTTGACAGGAGTAGCTTTACAAGTGGGCAAATTTCCAAAAAAAGGGAGGCCGTTTTTCAACGCCATTCTACTAGAAACGTGATAAATTCAATACAAGCGCCAAAGAAAGGCCCCGGGGTCCACCTGCAGTTTGCTTGCTTTCTTCACTCTATGCGTACATTGTCTCATCCCATTCATTTTAATTCAAAACGTCATTTTGTATCATCTCGAACCCTACAGTATTCATGATATGCAAAACCATCCATTTCCATCTTGACTAACAACCCTCGTCTCGTGTCTTGTTCTAGACAGTGGACCATGGTCCCACCAGCCGATAATGGTTCCTCGCCCTCATCCGAAACTCCTCCCAACAACAAGTCAACATCGGCCGGCAGCAGCACCCAAAAGGTCTCTACGACCCATACCCTGCCCCGATTTGCCCCGAGTAGTACTGTATCCTCGGTCGCCAACCAGACCTCGAAAAAGGTCGGCAACCAATGGAAGGCCGTCAAGGTGAATGGCAGTCTGCCCCCCAGCAATATTTCACCCAAGGCCAGCTCAAAATGTACCAAATGCTCGGACTGCTGTTGGCCAAGTCCCAAATGGTGGCTGCCCAGGAAATCCACTTCCACACCCTCCTCCTCCACCACACCCACTTCCTCGTCATGTTGTAAAGGCCGATGTGTGCCGATGGACAAGTCGAGCGTGTTCTTCCTCCAAGCTCTGTTCTTATGGTGTATCGTGTGTCTACCCGGTAATTTGGTGACCTTCACGTTGTATCAACGGGTTTCCAATCAAATTGCTCTGGAACAAGCCAATAATATCACCGACATTGAGCTCATTGAGGTGAGTTCATACTCGTACAATGAGGAAACTCGGTCCCCTCCATTTCAAGATTGACCTGTTCGGCGTCATGTCGTTCGTTCTCTTTTCCAGACTTTTATTGGATCGTCAACGTTTGACTCGGTGGATTATGTCTACTCGGACGAGGCTCCTATGGAATCTCCCACTGCACGGACCTTTCCCACTGAGCACCGGGAGAGCCACTCTTGGACACCCACCCTAATGCCAGACCCCGTCAAACCTATCAATCAAAGTCAAAGTGCCACTGATACCTGGGCTTCTAATGCCATCGATACGATCACGTCGTCCCCGCCAATCTTGTCCCGGCCAATGCCAGACGTGTCAGCCAGCAAACCCTCGACGACAACCACAATGGCCACGACGACCTCAGCGACCACATCGGTGGAAGAAATGGGTCACACGTGGCTGTCGGTGTGCTCAGAGATCCAAATCAAAGTGGTGATTGATCTTGTGCGGGATTGCTTCTACACGCGGTGCGATGAACTTCCGTGGTGTCGGATTGGCAATCTCAGGGCAATTGCCGAGACGTCAGATTGTCCTTTCGATATCCAGCTTTGTATGAAAAACCGGAGAGGCAATAATGCATCGAGTACCCATAGTGGTGAGTACTTTTACACTGGGACGTGGGACGTGATCTCGAAGGGAATCAAGGGCCTCTTGTTTTTACGTATCCTTCTTACATAATAGGTCCAATAACAACAATGAACCACACTACCCGTGATCTCGAGAACGACATTTACCAATGCCATGAGCACTTTGACGAGCATCGACACTTCATGACCAAGGCCCAATTCTGGATTGAGGGTGTGTCACTTTTTGTGGTAGGGATCTTTGGGATTGCCGGGAACATCATGACCGTGATTGTTTTGGGAAGGATCTACTCCAATACGACCTTCAACAGACTCCTCATGTCCTTGGGTAAGTGAACATTGCCTGCCACTTTCAATCAAAATGTTCTCGTTGAACATGTTAAAACTGTTAATCACAATAACACAATACGCTCCCCAGGTTTTTTGTTGACTTGAAGTTTTGACAATGTTAATTGGTTTATGCTAGATCTCTCTAGTTTATGCCTCTGTTTACCCAAATCAATATTTGAATGTGGTAAATTCTTACTCGCTTGGAATTTGCAGCCTCAAAATGTTCCACACTTGGTTTATGGCATGTCAACATGTACCCCCAAAAATTGGCCAGTCTACAATCAGAGTAGGTCGTAAAGTCCTTGAGTGTCGATGCCAACTCTATACCAATATCAGAGAAGTGGTTTTCCACTATTATAAACTTTCTATGGGCAGTTCCTCCTGGGGAAATCCAAAGTCAAAAAATTGTGCAAGTTTGTACTATTGTACATCATAAGTCTGTGCATTATCAAAGGATCATGATAGTCAAGAACAGATTAAATTCAATCTTGGGAAAAATCAGAAAGAAAAGCCAGCGTTAAAAACAAATTATCGCGTTTTTGCTCCTCCTCATTCCTGTTAGGAATAAAAAGTGAACAAGGCAAGAAAAGTAGTCTAAAATGTCATCAACTTTTTAATGTGAGTTCCACGCAATTTTAAAAGTACAAGTCTCAAATGAAAAAATTAGCACAACAATAACTCAAATCGTCAAAATGTTATTGGGTAGAATGAACTTTCAGGTCTACTGAAAGCTATCAAATGATCCTAATGCAAAATGCAGCGTTTTCGTTTCTTGTAACGGGTTTTTTAAAGAGATAATTCGTCGAATCAGGTCCTTGTTTCTTGTTATACAAGTTTCTAGGGAAACGAAGCCTCGTCTTTCATCAAGTTGGCGATTAACACGAATCTTTACATGGAGATGAACATTATATGGATTCGCACATTCGGTTGTTTTTGAACACTTTGAAGACATTTTAAATTGGAAGAATTTGCTAAAGCTTAATGACATGCATAACTTATTTTTGTAGGGCACTCATAACAAGAGCTATGCTTATTAGTTACCACCTAGACTGGATACTAAAGATAAATCAAGTATCAAATAAAAGACGAAAATTGAGGTTTGAGATTGAGTTAATTTTTTCAAATTGGATTTACGTAGATCTCACTTTTGGCCTGGGAGCTTGTTCCACGCCGGATTCATATGAATGAGGAACACGACCAATAATAAATCAATTTCAATTAACCGGGTAATCGACGAGTAAGAATGAGAAATACATTAATGAAGCCAAAGGACTGTAAAAAAAGCTTTCTGAACCACATACGTACAACTCTATTTCCCACCTGAGGGGTGCTTTTCGATCAATTGAGAACCAAAATAACATTTCCACGAACCTTCGTAAAACTGGCATGTCCAATTGTGAAAACGTCCATGGTTAGGGATCTTATTGAGTGCCTCCATCATCAGAGCGTTTCCTTGAAAGGATCCTTTTTTTTTATATTCTAATAATCTCTCTTGACCAAGTAAATGAGTTTTGGACATCATCAGAGGCTTTTATTCTCGAGATAACGGAGAGAACGAGTGTCTTAGACAGTTGGAAATGTAGCATCAAATCTCATTACCCAAGGGAGAATAACCTTACAATATACTCTTCGTGCTAAAATGACTGCCACCGAAAGGTTGACACTACCTCCGCAGACTTTGATTGCATTTATTGCATGTCTTTTCTTTTCGTCTCGGGAAGAAACAAAACCTTAACAGACCTCCATTTGATCAAATGAAGTTAACTGAATAAAATGGGAAGTGCGAAAAAAAATGTCAATGGCATAAACATGTTAATGTAATCCTGAATGTGTCGTGTACCTAACAGAATTGGGAGCAACAACGAGTTCTCAGGAAAGAATTCGAAACAGTTAGAGCCTCAATTGGGATTATGCCAACCGTGAATTGAACGACAGGCAGACAGGCAGACGAATTGCATTTATTGAGTTACTTGAAGGAGAACAACACTTACAGTAAATGCAAATACCGAATACTTCCTTTCCACATAGTTACCCAATTCAAGCGAATCCATGTGACCAATCTTCAGCAAATTTTCTCCTTGAGAGGATGAAGATAATCGCAAACTGATTTGTATGCATACATCTTGTTTGTCGTTGAAGGCCATGTGTTGAATGTGAACGTATGTTAGTACACTCCATTTCTTGACGGCAGTCAGCCGACCAAAACATTCCCGCTAACTAATTGGTAATCAAATTAGATGAGATGAGTGGGTTTTCAATTTGCAAATGGTTTCTTTACCCTAAAAAAGGGATAGAGCGTTGCCAAAGAACGGTGTCAGTGCATATTCTGTTCTACTTGGTTGGCGACACCTTTTTTGTTGATGTCTGTTTTCAATCAAAGTGATTCAGTAGAGGACATTAACAAATTTACACGCTGAGCAGTTGTAAGAAAATATGAAAAAGCACCTTCGCTTTTTCAACCCTGAACTAAACTTTGATGAAACTCAACCCCAAATTTTGCCCGCCCGACAATTTCATTTCCCAACTGCTTTTCTGCTTCAGTGTACTTAGAGGACCTCAAAATGACAGGAATCAGTCGTAAAGAGACTGTCAAAACTGACCATCAAAGCTTGAATCCTCCTTGCTAGAGGCTATAAATGCAATTGACGTAAAATACATTTTTCTTTCATCTTCACCAGCCTTGAAGAACATTTATGAGGAAATTGAAATACCCAAGACAGCATGTGTGCGTCAAAAGAGCTTAATGCTTTCTAAAGGAGACATACGGTCTGGTCCAAATACTAAAACTTGGAGGTGCAACTGTTATTGTTGTTGAACTAAAAAGGGGGGGGGGGCTAAAGTTTATCACGCTCTTGATGGCTTCCAACACAATTTATATGCTTCACCCTTTGGCATCCGACCCAAAGAGTCCCCTCGTTTGGCCCCAAGTGTACCCAGCTCACTCTACTGTTTTGGAGATGGAACACTGAAAAGATCTGTGGAAGAAGCCTAGTTACACATTCGGCCTTTTTTGAAGGCTGCCAAGTCACTTCGGACCTTCGATTGTGTGGAGTCGGAAGATCTTTGCTCGGTATCGTATCAAAGCGCTTTTCAAGGCGACTGAGGTTTCCGTTCATGATTGTTCACGCTATTCACAGATTTGGAACCAAACTGTTTCGTGGTTCACACGTTTAACTGTGACAGTTTGATCCCATTCTTGGTGAGCATTTCACCCTTCCTAGATACTTCAGTGGGAACCTTTCTCTCAATGCTCTTATCGAATTGTCGATTTGTGAACACGCCTTGATATTAGTTGGGAACGAATCGTTGATGACGATTGGAACATACGAGTGAAATTCGTTGTACTAAAACTGTTTGTTGACGAAGATGTAGAGAAAAAGAGCACGCGAGCAGGTGATTTGAGGGTCATTTTCCTTTT
>NC_081449.1:14597686-14641787 GCF_007210705.1 Tigriopus californicus | reverse complement strand
TTGTTCCCGTGTATGGTGCACCAATTTAACGACCATGTCTTTTTTCCGGGGCTCCACTTGAGTGGTAGTGAAACTAAAATGAGAGGAAAGACGTAACCTCATCTCGTGATTGGAAGGCATCATCAATCGGAGTTTTTTTTTAAGCCCATCGGTAAATACCCCTAAATCCAAAGGTCCATTAACTTGATCAAGGAATGAGAGGCCACTTTTGGTCCCCATTTCCAAAAACAAGCACCGAAATCATCATGATTTGAACTTAAGAACAGAGCCTCTATATATATAGCAAGATCCCTTGATGGAACGTCGGAACGTCGGAACGTGTTCCAATATCTTAGTTGAGCGTGCTCCACGTGTTGTACTAGTACATACATGTTTCTCTCCTTTCGATTGTTCCAGCCATCGTGGATACCATGCTCTTGATTTATTACGTCCTCGATTACGGTATTATCGGGGTATTCATGAGGAGTAAAGGCATGGACGAGCCTTTGTGGTATCGTGTTAGCTTTCCATACATCCTCCATCCTCTCAAGTGGATCTGCATGTCGGCCAGTATCTTCATGGTAGTGGCCATTTCAGCCGAACGACATCGCGCCATTTGCTCCCCTCTGACTCATCGGCCCACATTTTGGCCTTATGCCGTGGTCGTATTTTTCGTTGCCAGTAAGTATCAAATATTCATGGGATGTTATTATAACACGTGGATCTTAACTGATCTGGAAATTAGAACCCTTTAGGGAAGATATTAACAGCCTCTTTCCCTCAAGATGTCCATTTTCCAATCCTGTTAGATTCTCTCGAGGAACTGAAGCCCACAGCGTGGCATGTCATTTGTCTTTGGTGATGATTTGTAAGGCTTTGCTTAAGGAGTTTTACCACGGAAGCGAAACATGAGGCTAATCTATTATTACAAGCTTTTGGATACGAGCATGAGAGCATGCATAACTTCCAGATCCTATTTGTATTCATAATTAGATCAGTAAGAATGACAAATCGACAGACGTGCCTAAGGTATGTTATGGATACGCTTGGCATTGAGTGTAGACATGTTAAACAAATGACCTTAACTGGCCTTTTTATTGGATCAAAATAGATGGTTACACTATCAAGTGAGGGGTTTTTTTCTCCAAAAAACAAGGTCAAGAATCTATATATTTTTAGGATCTTTTTTTTTTTGATTGAAACTATCAGCTTTCTTGATAATCTTGTGAATTGTTGGACTTATCATCGCGGACTTGACAGCAGTGTTTGATTTCGAGGGATTTTATCGTGATATGGAGGTTCGTAAATCTAGCCTAATTAGATGAACACCACCATGATTATCTTGTTGGGTGGAACGACATTTCTTGAAATCTATTTTCTGTCCTGGATTCGTTCTCAAGAAAGACCTTAAGAAATACTCATGTTCTTGCCCTAAAGAAAGACAATTGAGGCTAATCCACGTCTAGCTTCAGGCCTAGGGAGCACAAATGAGCTTTCTCAAATGAGCTTTTGGTAAACTCTCTCGTCAATTGATACACATAAGCTTGCAAGCCGTAAGCTTTTTTAGGTACTATCAGCCTACGCTTTCCAATTATAGACTTGATCGATGAAAAAACTGAGTCCCAGGCTACGGAAGAGTCGTTTTCAAGGGCTGAATATCGACGCTGTAAAGTTGACCATTAACCATGTGGAGGAGAGTCAAGAGCCTTCGGAGAAAGTCCGAGATTCTGAGCTAGCACAGAAATCATGTTGAAAGCTGGTTGCTCCTATTTTACCATGATGGCTATTTATCATTTTGAGTCGTTTATCTTCCCAACTTGATGGGAGCTGAAGATACATGGTCTTTAGATTTTTGGTGCCTTGATGATTGAAAGACACGAAACTTGATCGGAGTGGATAGAACCTCAGGGTAGCTTTTTGAGTCAACAAAGCAAGGTCGTTCAACAACTGTCAAGGGTTATGAAGAAAAGGTGGGTTCACTAGCTGGATTTGCCGTTACCACATTGACGTATTCCAATAAACAAAAAGATGGAATGATCTACATTGCATCATTACGACTCGATAATGGTTAGAGGACTGTGTAAATTGCTATCCGTGATCGTTTGTTTAGTTCCTCATCACGCTTTGAACATACTTTAAAAAACTTTAAATTGGTCGGAACTTTTTGCGTTTATCCCTTCGACACTCAATTCGTTGGACTTTTTTCAACTACATAAAGCCACCAGGAAAACAATGTGCTAAATACAGATACTTTTTGGTCTCAAAGATAATTCAGTGTATCTGGAATCTTACTCAAAGAGACTTCAGCACATTCTAGCTATCCAATCTCACCTAAAAGCGTCTTTTTTGTTTTCTCAGCGCTTAACGAGAAAGAGTAAACTTTCAGTTTGTCCCACAGTGGGACTCTTCGGTTCCAATCCCAGGGACGTGTCGACAATGTGAGGGTGTATCCCTTTGTTGTTTGTTTTGACATTACTAATGCCTTGGACACCCAGGAAAAGCGAAAGTTTGAAAGAATCGCCAGGACAGTTGCTATTTGCTTATTAAGAGAAGACGTTTTTCTTTCAATGTGGATATCACAAGGGGGGAATTTCCCGGTACATTAACTTTTTCAGCAAAGACATGTGTCACTTCCATCTGTTTCCATGTAAGCATCTCATTCCGTATGATGCAATTCTTGGGCCCAACACACCCACTTCCTTCAATTTCCTTACTTTGTGTGTCTGTTAAAAAGCAACGCAGAAAACATACCGAGAGCCTTGCCTCTTGAAGGCCGTCTTTCTCCTTGATCAACAATGGAGGGAAACGTCCTAGTAGAGGAATCTTCCCTCAAGCGACTAGATTGTGTTCCAAGTCTGTGAGATTGCTATGCGAGCTAATGTTTGTGTTCGTGCTCTCCGCACTCGGACGGGCAGCCTCGATCTAACTTGGGCGTGTGCAACACATTTACACCATCTGAGATGGGGGCGGGGGGGGGACCTTTTTGGTCCTTCTTGGGGTTTTCCGAAAGCTAGCTACTTTGGGACCTCGATAAGGGCATATTAATTCAATCAGTGGTCGAATGGCCTCGTCCTTCTCATTGATCACTGGGCAAGCTCAATGGAGGAACGTCGGGGAACATGTAATTAGTTCCATTTGGCTGAGTCTTCACTATTCCTGGGATGAGCGTTCAATCCGAAGCTACACCAGATCGTTCCATATTGAAGTGTTTTGGACTCCAGGATGGACCTGGGAATGCAATGGATGTTTGTGAGAAAATCTGTCCATCCAACTATTCTTCGAGATATTATGCCATTTAGTAAGCAGTCAATGGCTGATTGATCGGCCCTATTGAATAGCTAAAGGGATTATAGGCCTTGAGGTCTTCCAATCGTGGGTACCCCGGCTGCCCATGATTGGTTGGGAGAATCATTGTTGCGTGAAAACCGAACAATCGCAGTACACACACGCACTCACATCCATTGAGAGCCTTGAAGTTGCGGGGAAAAGGAAACTTCCTAATCTCACACTAATCCTGGGAGGATTTCCCGGAGAAAGCGACGAAGGTTATTTGTCTGGTCAAGTCGTGAGTGGAGTGTCCAATTGCCACGCACCTCTCCAGGACCGCCTCGAGTCTGAGTTCCATTAGTTGTTGTGCCAAGTGTTGAACCTTTTCCATATTTCTTGCAGGCGCCGGGAATATTCCTCGATTCCTCGAGTTCCACCTCCAGACCATCGACAACAAAACCGACTATTGGACCACTCCCTTGAACGAGGATCAGGATTACATCACCTTCAGCTCATGGTGGGACGAGCTAATTGTCACGGGGATTATCCCTTTGTCAGCCTTGGTCCTGTTCAATTCGCGGATCTACCTGAAACTACGGGCCTCCGATCGGCAGGAATACCGATTTGTGGGACGCAAACGCACGTGTCAGAATCGCACGGACAGCGTCAGTCAGGCCTCCAATGCCACGAATCTGCCGCCTTTGGACCGACACAGCAATTTCCTGTCCCGGAATAGCTCCAAACACCACGTGGTCGAGATCCATTCGACGAGTGGAGGAAAGCGGTGTGTGTTTCTGTTTTACCGTACTATTGGGGCACGTGCCCGTTGGATGCCTGCGTAGAAGTAGACCCATACTCGTGTGTGTGTCCTTTGTATGTACGTACGTACGTACTATGTGCGTTTATTATTCGAAACGGGCGAGGATGACGGGACCTCTTTGACTAACAATTGAGTTCCTCGCTCCTTGCATTCATTGGGTCCAAGATGTCATTTGTCTTGGGGACGGCACTTCTTTTCTTGCTTTTGTCGAGGACCGTTGTGAGTTGGATGCATCGTGCCTGGTCAACATCAGGATCTTTAAACTCAGAATGGCGTTCCTCTCATTTCCTTCCAGAATTAGAATCAACGAAACGGACAATCAAACTTTGTTTGGTATTTTTATGTTGATAAGAACTGTGGCGACACCAATCATGAAGCTTTTTGATTGAAAATTCGACCTCAGAAAACTGCTGTTTTTTTTTATATTTTTCAACTTTAAGAACGGTTAAGGGAGCTTTAGCAATCAACCGCTGACAGCGCTTATTAAGACGTAGAATACATGTTTTTGACCCGACAAATTGTGTTCGAAATCGGAGAAATAATGATTTTTCCTTTTGAAATTAGGAAAGATAACAATGGGATCGATTACTTCAAAGCATTTGTTATTACTTGATCCATAAAGCATTGACAATGCGAATCGTACTTACTTGTGAAAAGAAAACAATTATTGTCAATTGAAAAAGCAGTGTGCTGATCTTTTATCGAAATGTATTCTAACCCACAGAGGGTTTATTTAAAAAAATGAGCTCCTTGATGAAGGCCAGCCTTGGAAAGATACTAACCCAGAGTCTTTTTGAACATTCAGTAAATCCCATAGGATAAAAAGTAGAGATTATTGGGTAATGGAGGAGGAGCAGCTCATAATCCTGCCATGACTACGGAAAATATGAATGTACGTAGATTTCAGACCGAGACTTGGCCTTGAACAGAGACTTCATAGGTATGGCCTTCTCAAAACATTTAATGGTCGGATTTATGTTTCCAAGTAGTCACTGAGGGCAAGATTTATGGGGACTCAAAATCCCTCCCATTATCCCAAAGTGTTCAATGCACAAACTTTATGGCCCGATACTTGAGGGCGCGAACGTGATTGGAAACCCAACGAATTTACCACACATTTTCATTCAGACTGTAAGTGTCTTTTTGCTCGACATTTTCAGGTCCTACGCGAAATCGGCACAATCTAATGGGTCTGCCGAACGCGCAGGTCACACCAATAAGCAACCCTTGAAGTACAACAAAAACAGCTCCATTGGGAGTGGCGAAGAAATCCCTTTGGTCAAAACCGAGAGTCAGCCCAATGTGAAATTCAATCAAAGTGATTCAAATATCGGCCCCTCCTCGAATCATCTGCAATTGCCCAATGGCTTCCCGGTCGTGTCCGGGGATGAAGAGGATTGTGGAAATTCCTCGAGTCAGGGGAATTCCCTGCAATTGCCGCCCTCAAGATCCAGTCCGAATTCTCTGTCCAGGGTGTCGCCACCGGTGGCCTCGTCCACGGCGAAAGAAGGCCGGACGGAGCCTGGTCGATTGTTGGGCAGAGGCTCGTTTACGCATCTGAACTCTGATACCGCCAGAGGTACGTACGCAATATGTATGCATGGTTATTCACACACTCCTTGTACATTGTTTCATGCATGAATATAGTAACCCTGAAAAATCTTCCCATGTTGGAACTCACATTGCGCCCAAATTATGTTGATCAGAGTTATCTTTTTGTTACGGAGTCCGCTTTTGATGCTTATTATCTGCCTCTGGAGGGTATTCCCGCTCCACTTTCACGGCAAACATTGATTTTTAACCTCATCCTTGGGAGAGACCGGAGGCTCACCCAACATGACTAGCCTGAGATCGAACCAGGGATGCAATAGTTGGAAAGGGGATGCTTTACAAATACGCCAGCAAGGGTGCGAGCCTTCTTTTTCAGGCTTGAATGATATTCCGGTCACATTACCGTACGAACAGAGTCTGTTTTATTGTTTTATCGATGTCATATTTTGACGAGGTTAAAGAAACCTAAGGGCAAATGTGCGTGAGGTGGACTAGACATTCGTGGTCAGCAGAATTAAGCTTTTTCGTTGTGCGGCAAATTTTAACTCTTGTGAAATGCAGAGCAATATTGTGATTCAAATTATTCTCAAATTGTCTCCCCAGCCAGGTACCAACTTGTTCTGCAGTAGTATTGTATAAATAAAAGAGTATCATCAAGGTTAGAGAGTCCTAAAACTAGATGAAACAAACTTTGGCAGTAGTAATTAGTTTCGCCAACTTTGAGCCACATGTTTCCATTGAGAGGCGCACACGTGATGGTCGTAAAAGCAACGTACAAGTTAACACTGGTCATTCCTCCTCCTCCTCCTTCTTCCATGCAGTCGTCTCAACCTTAATCGACATTAATCAAACTAATGGCAGTTCTACCCTCTATTTCTAACTCTAACTTTCCACGAGATACAGAAATGGTTGGCTTCCTTTTCCAGGTTCGGGTGTTGTTCCAAACACCCCCATTTTGGCGGCGGCCCACACTCGAGTTCCAGTTCGAACCAATAGCTCCTCACCGAAGAATGAACACGGATCCCACTACTTCAGGAAGCGGCGCGAAAAATCGGCCCTGATTTTGGTGTCAATTGTGCTCATCTTCTTGTTCTGTCACACGTTCCGTTTGGTGATCCAAGCCTACGAAGTCACCCATCCCAGTCACAGCACCGCAGAACATCACGATTTCTGTAGTCAACGAGGACGGTGAGTACAATCTGAGCTTGGGGTTCCTCATCAAAAGTTTGGGGAAGTCGTCCGAAGGCATTTGTTTGGACTCTCAATTCTCAACTCTCGGGAAAGTGGAACACGTGCCCTCGGAGGTACAAAAGACACAAGCAAGTAACCCTAGTTTGTATTTGTAACGAAAAATGATAAGGGAACCCGTGGGTTTTGAGAATTCGTAAGGAAATGGGGTTTTCTTGCCGATTTGAGAATGGGTGTTATGCGGGAGAGCTGTCGGTAAACAGTCAAACTTGAGAGCCCCTTAGACCCAATTAACGAGAAGTTGGAAAGTTTCATCAACTAGTTTCTAAAATCTTTTTGGGGTTCTTGCTTTCCGCGGAAGCAAAAAGTTAAATTGTAAAAAACAGGTGAAATGCATTAAATACTCAAGCCCAGGTTTAGAGCAAAATAATAGCGAGCATTACCATACAAGAGTTTCATGATCGGATCCATTCTTTTAGTTGATATGGGTCAACGTTGGGCAATCTTTTCTGACGAAGGCTCTTCGAAGAGAGCAAGAGTGGTCATTTTGCCTCGAGGAATTCCCGTTTAAATGATCTCTTTGAACTGGAAGTACTACCACATTCGATTAGGATCCGGGATGATAATCTTACCAACTTCTGTGAGATTTAGTTAGATAAATAATTGCTTCTGAGGAAGAGGAACATTTACTGTACGAGTTGAAACGTTTGTGTTATTGTGCACGCGATGATACACAGTATGTACTAGTAACTTCAACATTTTCCCCAAGGGCTTTGGAGTGAAAGCTAAGGCTTACCATTTTTTGGGGGGTTTCAATCAGCTAAAGTTGATTTCCTCCACATGAGTTAACCTCTAGAAGGCAGAGAGGGCGAGAGGACTCAATTCAATTTTCAACACATTCGCAAATTCGAGTGAAAATTGATGCCCTCCAAAAGCTTATTGCAGAATGAATGACCTAGGTTGCTTTACGCACCAGTTAAAGGACGAGCTCATTCAGTCTATCTCCATTCTGATAAGCTCAAGGAGCCAATCAGTTTTGACTCAGAAATTCAATTGAGCTGAATATTCAAATAAATGGTTGGTACGCATTTTTTGGTGGAAGAGAGCAATGAGGGGATTCAAGCTGTATGTTTTAGCTATTTTTTTCGTGATCTTTCTGATTCCCCCTTTGGTCAACTAATTGAATTATGGGTCAATTGCCACGAATATATCTGTTATGGATCCTGAGTCTATACGTCCTTGTTCGTTTGCCAATAGTTCAATATACAAACTTTTTTGGTTCTTTTGCAAAAAAATTATGGCATAGACGGAGCTTCAATAGGCGTTTTCATGTAGGGGAGGAAGCGCCCTCTGCTTCGTCTAGGTGCGGACAAAAAACGTCGAAACGAGAGAATATGCTCTAAGAGGCCAGACTTTATCAAGAGATTTATAAATAAACAATTTATTGCCCAAGTACCGTGATAGAGTGAATAAGCCATCAACTCTTCTGGGAGACGTTTCAAGATCTCTATGGGTAAAATTCCAAAAAAAAAGGATATGACATATGACATACAGGTTATTGTATACTGTGTGTTCGATAACGCGCCAACACTTTTGAAATCTTCATTTCCAACAAATAGTACAAGGAAAAGCACATTTTCACAAGCTTTGGGTGACTAACTTTAAAACATCACTTTTTCTAAAGTTTGTGTCAGCATTTATAGCACAATTTCAGTTTAATGGAAAAAGATGATGATGAAAAGTTGCTGGCATGGTGCAAGAATACCTTATATAGCACTCTGTTTATGCCTATTTGGCTGTCAAAAGTGTTTGCAAACATACCCTTATAGGACTTGAAAGGTCTCGCAGAAGATTCGGTGGTGTATTTATGGTGTTAGAATAGATCAGCAATATGTAGTTCAGCCAAAAATACCTTGTTAAAGTCAGGCATCCTATTCGCGTATATATGTATATATGTGTGAGGGAGAGGAGGATGAAGAAGACGATACGTATGTATTTTCTCGGCACAAGCAAGTATCTAGTTAGTTTAGATTCCTTTGGCGTAAAGTATCAGATTTGGAAATTTGGTAAGAGAAATGGAGTTCATAGATACTGATGAAAGAAAGAATTTATGGCATGGTAACTACAGTAGATTCTTTTTCGGCGAGTTTGGCAAGGGCCTTATTCGATTACAGACGGAAATCGAAGAACCTTCTCTTTTTTCAATAGTATGATTTATATTGTGCATTTGAGCAGCACCTCCTCGTCCATTTGAAAATGGCATCTATTTTCAAGGCTCTTGAGTTATCGAGCACAGCCAAATATGGTCTATGGACACATACCTCTGAAAGTCCGCGACGTATTGGATGAATAGATCTCATTTCAGAAATGAAAGAAGTATTTGCCAATTCATTTCCAATGCAATAAGGTCTGACATTCCCTGCACAGTCATAAATTGACCCGTCTTCAAGCTCAACTTGCAGCTTCCAAACCGTTCTAAAACATACGCTTATCTTTTCGTCTTTGTGTTACTCTTTTCAGGTTCCATGTTCCAGTGGCGTTTTACGTGATGCTCAGCGCCAGTCATTTGCTACTCGTTGTGAATTCGTCTATAAATTTCTTGGTCTATTGCTGCGTGGGGAAATCTTTCCGAGCCGAACTCAAGAACATCATTGGCAGTCTGTGCAGGAAGTTTTGCTGACTGAATCCTTGTTCCAAATGGAACCCGAAGCGCGCTTTTCAACTTCCTGCAAGGTCCTCTTGTTCTCACGAGATTTCTAGAAGGATCTGAAATAAGAGGAAATGGAACGATATTGACTTGAGAGGTTCATCTCATATTGGAACATGGTGGAACTTTGACTCTTGCCCACTTCGTAAAGCTTTGGGAGTGACCCTTCAGACTGGACCGAGGAACTGTCTCAAATTACTTTTCATAAGAAGTGGAACTTTTTTTCGCATCAAAGGCGGGAAAACAAGCAAACGAACAACGGCTTCGATAATATCAAGACCCCTTTCCCACTTCTCTTCATACCTCTGAGAAATTCAAAAATCGAATTGTGATAGTTGTCATGTCTGTCATATTTAGAACCAATGTTCTTGCGTAAAGAAGCAACAACACACGGTGTTGTATTCTCATAGTTCCTGTCTTAATCATTGTTGTCCAGAAGAATAAAGCTTTTATGGGAATTTGCGTCCGTTGTTCACGCACAGTACCTAAATATGTATCTATGTAAAGGGTTAAGCCTTATAATGCCTTAATGGTTTGAATTGCAAATTGCGTGGATTGGCATGATTTCAATTTTTGGAACCTTTATTGGATATCAAACGACCTGTTTGTCAATGAATTGCACATTTTCAAAGCTATCAGTGCAAAAAGACAGCCTCACAATTTAGCTCCAAAATTAGTCTTTTCCGAAGAGATGAACAGGTGTTCTAAAGCACCAAGGATACTTTCTAACCCATGTCTTATGGTTTGATCTAAAACAAATTGCAGCTCTTACCGACCTTCCTTTCTATAAGCTTAAAGTCACTCCTTGTTCGTGTGTTTTCTTCATGAATTGATTAAATGGCCCCAGTGTCCTTGTTCAGTTGAGTCCTGACTTATGTACGCAGGTTGAGACATGAGCCAATGCAATATGGACGGGGATGCAATCAAGTCCGCACATGGCGTTCTTCTTTAAAAGAGACTGACTTCAGGTCGCTACCTACGACTTAGTGTTTTGAGTTATAACATAACCGACCAATTGAGGCAAAGGGTATGAATTCTTTACGGAAGTAGGATTTCTTAAGGTTGGAAGGCCTCATCAAAAATTTGAAAACGGTAGTTGCTGTCATACTTAAATTTTATGATTGTGTTTTTGATGGATCCTGCTACTCTTGAGATATCCATTCCATTTTGTATTCCATTGGAGAAAGCAAAAATTCCCAAGTTATGGAAGAATTCGCTCAAATTCGTTTTTAACAATCAAAACGCCTGCCAGGTAATTTTGAACCTAATAGTTGTGGCTAGCCTGCTAAAAAAATTGGATTTGATCCAAAGTAGATTCCATTGAGAATGATCGATCGACAAAAAGAGAGTCGAGTGGTCCACCAAGTGAGATCGAATCCGAAGGCTTTTTCCTCTCCTGCGAACTCTATGAGAAAGATGAAACACCCTGTAGCGCCCTTTGAGGTCGATGGTGAAGCTATTAACAAAGCAGAGGTTATGGCTAACATGCTAGGAGATCAGTTCTCTTGTGTGTTTTCAAGTCCACGAAATTTGGAAGCATCAGCTCATTGCTCCATTGATGCGTTTGTTGAGATTGACAAGGTAAGTCAAGTTGAGCGTTTAGATGATCTTTAGAGGCCATCAGTGACTTGAGACTCTGGAGCTCTCCTGGCTCTGATGGTGTGACATCTCACTTTCTGATGAGATGCTCACTGGTTCTTGGTCCTGTTTTCTCGTACTTGATGCGTTGCATCTTGGATCAGGCCCAGTTCCCCTCTTCTCTGAATCTAGCTCACGTTGTTCCAATTTTCAAAGGGGGATATAAGTCGCTCCCCAGAAACTATAAGCCTGATTTCTCTCACTCTGAATATTGCGAGAACTTTAACCCGTTGATGGATCAGATATATGAATGTAGAGTTAAACCAGAATGAAAATTTTTCTACTTAAAATCATGATTTTATTCTCAGCAACAGTGAAAAATTCCGCCAAAAATATGATACAGATTTCATAATGATGTATGGCTAATGGTTAAAAAAGGTAGAAATATTTTACCAATTTCGCGACTCAATATTTTTCCTAAAACTGATAGCCCTAATCGATTGGCGCTCTCTAAAGGCAAGGCATAACGAAACTCATCCCTGTTGACGGTAAACCAACTTAAGCTGAGACACGTTTATGTCGTTGATGTTCATGTGTTTGTACCTTGCTTATTTATATCAAAAACATATTGCAGGAACTTATGTCAACCTTCAATCTTGGCTCTAAATAAATAACTTCGTTTCCATCCGGGGTAACAGATAATGATAACAAACTTTTCTGGTAGCATCTGCTGAGCAATATGATATTGGCTTGTCTGAGTTGTCAAGCTCATTCAAGATAACGTACATTAGTAATTGGATCATGATGTCTTTTGTTAAACGATAATCATTTTTTGCATTGCAGGATTAAAAGTGCTCCCATTTATTACGTACTACGAAGTGGATTCTTCATTGAGAAAATTTCGAATGAAGATAAACAAATAAAACAAGCAAATAATTTCAAAAAAAGCAAGCAACCAGGAGAGAAAAGTACGAGAAAGAGTTAAAAATCTAGAGCTTTGAAGTGACAGGGAGGATATGTGAGGAGGCATGGAGTAATGGTTAGCGCAGTTTCCTAGCATGAGAGAGGTCCACGGTTTGATTGACCTCCCCGACCTTTCTCAAGGAACGTTTTAGACGCTAACCACACCCACAGACGGAGAACCAATCGGATACGGGCTATGACACTGCCTATCGGAACTTTATACGGATGATGTGATGACCAGCTTCGCTGGCCGGGCGAGATTCACCCATCCGACCCTAGTAACCTAAATACAAAAAAAGACTGACAAATGGGTTAATAATATTTTTTTTGAGTTGGAAAAATTGCAAACAAAAAGAACAACATCAAAAAAGTCAGACATAGTTTCGCCACATTTACTCTTCATAACACAGTTCAAAGCTAAGTGATGAAAGGGCGAAAAAATTAAGGATGCAAAAATGCAAAGGCATATCGAAATAAGGCACACCAATTTTCTTCTCAAGAACCTCACTCTAGTGACTGAATGTAGTAGATCTTATTACTTATCGAAAGTGTGCCCGACAGCCAAATCTAAAAAGGGTTAAAGTGCGCTGGGTTACAAAAGAACTTAAATTTATTCTTCATTATACAACTTACAGCAATTGTGTTATGATGAAATCCTAATGATTTGGCTTCAGAACATAGCAAAGCATTGATATTAGGTATCGCATCATCCATGTTGAACGAGGAAGTAATTTCCCTTTTACTTAATACTCTTTTTATGCACTTTCTTATGGATTTTCCAGCAATTCAAAACGAAAACCAACATAAAACAGAACAAAAACTGCCCAATTAATAATGGATGCCAGTTTCTACATATAACAAAATTTTTAAAAACTCGTTTATTTAGCGTCACGGAACCGACGTTCTACTGACTAATACGAGCGTAATTCAAGAAAAGCAATTTGCAATATACGTTCATTAATGGGTATCAATAAGGGTGTGCAAAAGGTGCAGATAGATTTTATTTCTATAATTTGCCGTCTTTCAGTTTTTTGCATCTTTGACGTGTGTGTGTGTGTGTGTGAATCGAATGTGTATTTGCATTTAAACACATATATTCAGCTAAGTAGTAACTGGTCATTGATTACATGTACACAATTCTTACGGGTATAATTGACGTTAATCAATATCAAAATGTATATAAGTGTATATAGGTGCAATGTTTTTTAAACAATTAAATTGAACGAGGTCAAAGGGGTTATATTAAAAAAGGGCATTGGGGGACGTTCAAATGTGTGAACCCCAAACACACAGTCCAATGATGGCTTCAACTTTGATGCCGTTTCATCATATTTGCACTTATATTTGCATTGTCAACATTTTTTGACCAAAAGGGAATTGAAATTGTCTTCATGACCTTTTTTTAAGGAAAAAAAGCTGGCCTAAAGATCAAGTCAAGTGGCGTACCACTCTTTGGCTGTTTTCCAAAACAAAAGCACACGTCCAATAAGAGAGACTTTAATCTAAAAGTGATCAAAATTATGTTTTAGCCAACTACCACACCCATTGATCCCTACATTCAACCATCAACATCCTTCTCCTTTCACAAGGTACGGTAAGTCACCTGTCCATCAGACCTCGTCAAGGAGTTGGATGGGCCTAGAGACCCTGGATTCATCTATAGATAAACCTAGTGTGTGGTCTTACAACAAAAAAGAACTCTCATGGAACCTCGTTCCGACGATTATTTTTCTTCTTTGTTAAGGGTCATATATTTGCGCATCTGCCTTCACAACTTCTGGGGAAAATTAACCAAACAGCCCCCTCTTTTGCCCAAATTGCAGAAAGTACCATTCTGGCAAAGTAATAGATCTCATACTCACTTGTTAGATTGAGTGATCATTTTATCAAGGTGCAGTATTTTTCTGTACTTCCAGCTAAAGAGTTTTTTTTCTTCAAATTGTGCCGGTGAATTGGCAAATGTACATCCCCCCAAATATCTTGGAAATGACATCGACAAAGTTCTATGAGGCATAGATCAAGATTTTACGAAGTAATAAGCTAGAAAATATTTTTTTCCTTGGTAATTCTCGGGGTTTTAACCAATGAAAGGGAACAAAAATTTTGGTAAGTCATGAAATGTCATATTTTACAAAATATTTAGTCATGCAAAGCGTTTAAGTTTGCAGCTCTAGGTCACCATGAATACAAGGTTGGTCTGGGATCGTTAATATAAACGGGTTAAATAGAAATCGACACAACACAAAAAGAATGAATTGGCACACACTTGCCAACACACGTAAAAGAAAAAGGAGCGCACCAAAACTAAGAAGTGGCAACCGCAAGCAGGCACACAGTAAAAAAATGTGGCACACCAAAAATAGAAATTGGCCCACCGATTTTAAAAAGGTACACACAAAGAATAAAAATTGCCACACAAAAAGAAAATCAGAAGAAGATTCCTACTAAGCACACGGAAAACCTTTCAGAGCACACCAAAGAACCAAAAGGCACACGAAATAACGAAAAGGCAAACTAAACAGTAATGAAACATCCTGAATGATAAAGTTATAAATCAATCAATTCTGTGCATAAGCCAGGCAGTTGTTTTTTATTTGTGTGTTGGTTTCACAGATGTTGTGTACTACTTTGCTCTTTTTTATTAACAACATTCGGTTTGGTGTGCCATCACCGAGTTTAGTGCGCCGAAATATAGTTTGTTGTGCCAAAATCTGTTGTTGGTGTGCTTGCTTTTGTTTGTGTACTTTTTTATCTTTGCGTGTGCCAGTTTATTTATTGGTGTGCTAACCAAAACCATTGGTATGCCTTTTTCCTTTTTTGGTGTGCCTGTTTTTATGTCATCCATGAAAAACCGATCCAAGTCTCGTTTAAAACTTAAAATTTGATTATCTAATGTATAATATCGTCGAAGAGAGAACGACAACAAGTTATAAAAAGTTGGAGCTCAATTTAAAACAAAGGAGGACTTTGTGCTTTTCAATAGCTTTTCATCCAGCAGGTTGTGCTTATGGTGTATTTCACAAGAGAAGTATCTATTGTATTATCCCAAGGTCTGAAGTCTTTCCGCTCAAAATAGACATGCCTTCAATGGATTTCGTAAAATATCTCTGAACTCTTTCAATCTTATTTAACCCCTTTGTAGACATCTGCCGCAAGTCACCTTCCTCAAATTTGCCATTGTCTTGTACAATTATCCCTAGGTCTTTGATAGCGCTAACTGATTGGATCGAGTTGTGGTATTTGCCAGTGAAAATAACAGGAATTGTTCCAGCTTGGTTGTAAGTCATGATGCGGAATTTATTCCCATTTAACTCCATGTTCCGAGTTATCACCCACTCATATATATTGCCTAAATCTGTTTGAAGATCTGCCTGATCCACAAGTCAGTTGCAAACTTTGCGCCTTTGCTGGGTCCGTGTTCCAGCGCATTGTCCCTTCTTGTGATTTGAACCAGTACTTGTATTTTGAAGGACTTTTTTTGCATGCTTTTTTGCATTATTGACAATTTTTGCCGCACTTTTATTTGCAGAATTGACCACATCTAGATGCACTTTTCGCACATCCTTAGTTATTAAGCACAACTAGAAAAATAGCATGGTACGAGAAATCCAACCTCCGATTAAGTTATTTACAACAAGATAAAAGGTAGAATACATAAATGCTTAAAGAATGCGATTCAAGGACTACACTGACTCTCTTCAAATCTATTGGCCAATCCCACCTGGATTATGCATCTCCTATTTAGGCACCAATAACCTCTGCAGGACTTCAAAATGCGTAACCTCTCCTATTGGGAGAGGCATAAAACAGCTAGTCCTAGGCTTTACAGTACTCAACAAAGACATGAAAGGTATCTTGCTTTAGATGCTTTAAAATGCATTCACAAACTTTGCCCGAATCCAGTAATAAATTTTAACGAGAATGACCTTAGTGGTATAACGTGCGAGGTCATAATGTGCAGTTTAGTGTGCAGTTTACTCATAATGAATTCAGACTAGGAAAAACCATGAACTCCTGGTTCATTTTATATCGAGCACCTTCCCAACATAATCTTTTCCCTTCCTGCCTTCGACGATTATTTCTTTCTAATCCTTCCTCTCTTCCTTTAATTTTTTTTCACGCCAATACTTTTCTTTTCTACTACCTTTCTTTAGATCCAGGGACGGAACAGCTGCCCTTGGACTTGGATAAATGTCCCCCCATAAAAGCAGACCAAGACCAAAAGCATTAAATGGAAAGTACTCGTATATAGGGACAGAAGGGTAGTTGAAAACTAATACACTCATTATGGGCATTTGAGACTATCCCAGCTCAATCATATACGTATGTCAGAGAAAAATATGCCAAGTGAAAAAATTTCCATGAAAAGGACCAATAAAAAAAAAAAAGATTCCAGATTTGTGTTCTCCTTCAATGGCCATCTGTAAAGGCTCAATTTTGTTTAAATCACGATTTTCTCGGTGAGAGAATGTTAAAACTATCCCTCTTCTTGTTGCGGAGGTGTACTTTTTGATGCTGAGTGACATGTTTAAGTGGACTATAGAGGGCCTTTTAGATCGAGGTACTACGAAAGTTAAGGCCTAATCATTTTCTCTCTTATAAGGGTCATTGGGTTATCTTGAGTGTTTGAACGGCTTGTTGAGGTCACAATTTGTAAATAAACATAAGACACTGATGCTCAATTGATGTGGTCAAATGATAATCTTGGTCGGACAATCTCCTCACAAGATTTCCTGAGAACTCACTACTTAAGCGGAACAACTTAATCAAAAATTCTCACGAATATTTCAGGATTATCTCAAGGCTGGGAATACGACGAAAGTAAGCAACTTCAATGAGTTCAAAATCAGATCAAACTCACGTCTTTCCACATTGCAACCTTGGGATTTGACCAAGAAGTCAACGTTGACCAAGATCATGAAATTGTTAGCGGTCACCCTTTGGACCTTGGTTAGTTTGGTCGTGGCCGATCCTTGTAACGAATTTACATTGGCAGAATGTTCCTTCGAGAGTGCCGAAGTCATCTACGAATACAATGTCCATCCCACTGAGGACTCGATCGAACTTTGCCAACTCGTCTGTCAAACTGAGAAAGGATGCAATTTCTTCAGATACACTGCCGTTCATGGCAAGTGCGTCCTTTTAAGGTAAGAAGAAAAGGGAGCCAATCTAAAATACATTGCGGGTGGATTTTGGCATCCTGCCACGTGGTTTTTTGTCAGCTAGTCTTAAAAGGCATTCGTCAATCAAAAGTTTGGCCAGAGTTTACCACCAAATGCATCTGTGACCAAAACACTAGTTTGGAACCACGTCGTCGTATTTAAGGCGTGTTAGATAATGCGGTGTAAATTGTACACAGATATAATATATCTTGCGTGAAAAATAGTGTTCACTATTTAGGAGACAAACTGAAGATTAAAGTGAGACCATGACAACGACCAATTGAAGTTTAAAATAGCAATAAGCACATTTACTCTTGTAGGGTATTGAAAAATTCTTCGACCTACATTACCTAGTCAGTCCAAAACTGAAAAGCTTTCTTAAGCAGATAAGGACCCTTATTTGCAACAACGAGAACTTTCAAACATTTTGGGACTACCTTTTTCAATTTCTGGTCAAGGGACTTTCGGTTTTGGTTTCAATTAGACTTATTTCGGCCGATATTTGAAGTGTAATTGAGTTCCCATTAGGACCATCACAAGATGAAACTTGGGTTAGTCAAGTCCCAAAAAGTGATGATTTTTAAGAACCTTGAACCGGTACTGGAAGTATTATCTCCAGCGGTATCAGATGAAATCCTGAAGGTTGTTACTTCTCTTTAAATTTACGTAATGTCTGATCTACCAACGAATTGAGAGTTGGAAGTTCTAACTAGCCCTTGAATACAGGCCTGAATTATAATTTTGTTCAAGAACTTGTTCAAGTCTGATTTACGGATTAACTACAGTACAACATATTTCCCACGTATTTTAGAGGGCAACAAATCAAACAAAAAAAGGAGACGGAAAAAGAGAGGAGAAACCTTTTATTAGACTGACTACCCTTCAAAGTGTTCTCACTCTCAAAACGATCGACCGCATTAGAACGACATTCCCTAGTCGCAAACATGGAATGAGTTCCAGTCAGACCAATTCTCCTGTTTATAATCTGGAATCATACAACCTCATACATTTTGCCCGAATGATCAGTGGAAGTAGCCTTTATAGTGTAGGAAAGCTTAAAGACAAATCGAATGACGGAAAATCTGAGTTTTTTTGTCTTATTTTCAGACATAGAGCTGCTGAGTCTTGCGAAGTTGTGTCTGGATTGATGGAACCTGATCTGAACACTTGCATTGATAACGCAGCTGGTCCCGAGGGAGACTGCACTGAGTTTTTGGACGAGGATTGCACTTTCGACGAGGATCCATTGGTCAGCTTCGATGCTTATGACGCCGTAGATTGCCAGGAGGAATTGAACCTGATCGGTTCCACTTACGCTGCCACCTATTTTGTCTACGATGGCATCACTGGACAATGTGACTTTTACGAAACGGGTGCCCGCACCTGTGTTTCTATGAACGGTCCTGCTTTCCCTTCTGTAACGGAATGTGGCAAATAAATCAAGTGCTAACTCATGTCTTGGTATCCCCAGTAAATAGAACACTGAAAGCTTTAGGCTTGATTTGAAGTCGTTTGCAATTACTGACATTGCTTACCAAACGTCGTCAATCATTAATCAGTTACTTCTGACCAGAAGTACCGGAAGCTCAACGCTAATGGTAAATTTGGCCTAATAATCTGACCTAGAACTCAGGCAAGATTCAGGACATTTTTTTAAATTGAAGTAGATCTGTTCCAAACAGTTTACAAAACACAAGATACTTGACAAAAAAAGGTCTGGCGGACACCTTAAAATACCTAAGTCTGAGAGCCCTTGTAAAGTATTTTGTTTTAACCCTTATACTCATTCATTCGACAATGCAATTCTTTTTGCGACATTCACTCTTTGAACCATTTTTTTATTCTGTAGTTATGGAAAGGCAGAACAGTAAAGGTTGGCATTTCCCAAAAAGGATTGACCGGGAAGCCCAGGTTTCAGGCTGGAGCAAGAAAAATAGGCTCATCAAATGACAAAAGAAAACCTTCTGAGAAACAAAGAAACATAATTCTCTTAGCCATGACAATTAGCGGTCAACCCTATCAGACCATACTTGACAGGACAAAGAAAATTCCGCTTCTTTGGCAAACGGATATTCTTTTTGTGGTGCTTCAAGTGTTATTTTTTTCAATATATTTTTTTGATTTAAATCATAGCAACCCTTTATGAAAAAACAACTTGTAACAAAGTGAGAGCATGGTCTCTAGCTTTGCAACAACCTATTACCTACAAAGGCAAATTCCTGATATTCATTCCTCTTACAGACATGATGAAAATGATGAGGATTACTTTGAGATGACAGTTTAGCTAAAAGAGCTTTTGATACGATTGGAGATGGCATTCCCAGTATCCGTTATCTAATCCCCGAAAAGATGTATTGATGACACTAATGAGTTTTGTTGGCCTATCATTTACGGTTGAGAACCTCAAAATATTAGAAGACTCTCATATCCATTTGGCGAATATAAATACATAAGTATTGTAAGAAATTAAGCTCATTTACACTTTCAAGATTAAGCATGGAAGGAATCCTAAAAGGCAACATTTTTCTGGCAGGGTTTCGATAATTATCTTAAGTTGGTTTTTGAAAAATGCCCAGGATTGCTCTTGTTTTACTTCGGTTGGGACTATCCACCGCAGGAATGACTAGGGGTTGGAAAGATGGTTTTTGTAGGATAAATCAAATTTTGAACAATTTTGGTCATTTTGAGACAAAAAACTTTTGCCCAAATTGCAATTATAAGATAACCATAAAACCGATGATTTTGTCATGTTTTGGCAAAATTTAGAAGAAACACATTTTTTTTTTGTTTATAGTGTGTTAGGGTTGGAGGGGTGAACCTCGCCCGGTCAGCGAAGCCAGCCATCACATCGTCCGTACACATTTCCGATAGGCAGTGTCAGAGTCCGTATCAGACTGGTTCTCCGTCACTGACTGTGGTTAACGTCAAAAGTTTCCTTGAGAAAGGTCGGGGAGGAGAATCGAGGTGGGGACTTCTCTCATTGTAGGAAACGTCACGCCACGTCTCCCTCCCACTCCAAATCAAATTTGCTACATATCATTTTTCCCGACAAAACTGAAGAATGAAAAAACTATATTTCACATTTCTCCATTTCTAGAGTGTTTTTTTTCACCATCTCTTTTTAAAGAACGTATGTTTTGGTTGGCATTGATAGGTACCTGAAGATATATTGTACTGTTTCTATGACGTAAGTTATCTGTTTACACTTGACTTAGATTATGATGGTAATGATTTTACTATCATGATTCAGGATGTTTCATATGAATCTCACTTAAAAGCTGTATGTATGAGTCCGTTTCGAAATTAAAAGTGTCGCTGACTTCAATAGAATATGTTTTCTTGATGCTGATGCCGTTGTGTTATCCTCATAAGAGGCAGTTGTCGCCTTTATCCACCATGGCAAGTCTATTGCATAAATCAAATATGGGAAAGGCGACAGAGCACTTCCCTGTGGGGCACCATAATCCGACCGTTCGGCGTCCGATATTCCATCGTCTACCATCACTCTTTTTGATATTCCTGCTAGATGAGATTCTAACCATGCCATACAATGTCCGTTGAGGGCCATCACGTCTAGTTTTTTGTCAGGGTGGTCGCTTCCATAAAATCATACGCGGCAGTTCGTTTGAAAAATCATGTAGGTAGTTGGGGCGAATTTTCATCGTTTTCTGTCCGCCAAAGGGATTTAAAGACATTTCAATGAAATAATCCATGGCCTGGACCATTTTGTCTTTATCATCAGTCTGACTGAGGCTTTCCCAAGGGTATGATCCCAGATTTTCAATCAATTGAGCCTGATAATTTTTTTGTATGATCTACGAGTGATTGTTTTACTGTCTTCTTGGTTTTTGCGTGGATAAAGTGGCACAATAACCGGAGCGTGATCACTTATACCGTACGGATGTAGATTCCCCGACACTTTCAGCAAATTTGTTGATGAAAGGACCAAGTCATTTTCTGGCTCGATGGTTTCCAATCCATCCATTGTTTGGCTAAACTAAATACTAATGAGGTCATGAAGGACTACATTGCGCTCAAAATGCCATTTTTCAATTGCTCGTGGTGCATAAAATATGTTTAAAAGGACGCTCAAAACAGTTTGTGATTGAAACCAAACATAAAGATTTGGCACAATTTTCCACCATAATCATCATCAATCTTAATTTGTCTCCTCATGCAAATTCCATTTATGTAACCTAAGCATTTGACAAAATATCACAATTTGATTTAATCGTGACAAACTTTCAAATGGCCAATTTAATTTCCTTCGAACAACAATTAAATCTATACATAAGGAAATTGATGTTCCTTACACTTTCCCCACTGCAAATGCCATAAATGTCTTGAAAGCATTTTGGTGAAGCAACAACATTTGAGGTAGGGAAGCTAATAATTAGAGATCGGCTTTGAAAGTGATTTGCACGCTGAGTAGAAATCAAAGAAGGTTACAAATGAGTAATTGATTTTCCTCATTGTGGATGGTCTGAACTAGCAAAAGAAGAAAACCAGTTATGTAAATCCCTCTCAAATTGTTACCCTATGAGCAAACCAATTTTAAGTCCGACCTCTACTGATAATCAATACAGAAGAAATTCGCTTCAAAAATGATTTAACAAAGTCCCATAATCAAAAGAATCAATTCTAAAAGTGTATACGACCCTTAACCACCAGGAGCTAGAGTAACCGAGCGGTCTACTGGGCAACGCTTTTAAAGCAAGAATTTGTTCATAAGTGTTGAGGGTTCAACCACGGACTTCTAGTGTTTCAACCAAGAACTTCTAGAAATACGGATTTTGAACGAGCTCCCCTACAAATCAGCTGCTCTGGGTCATGGCAACTCTGAGCAACTTTTCGAACTAAAGTAATGAAAGAAGAAACGTAGATCTCCTCAAATAAAGGCAGGTAATTGTTATATCATTTACTTGTGAAGTGGTTCATTTCAAAGTTATGTTGCCAAAAGCTGACCAATAGCAGGCCGAAAATTCGAATTTCATGTATTGTTTACAACATAACTTTGAACATATCATTGTTGTTTAGCATTGTGGTGAGCCCAAATTTGGCCAATTTCATCTATTCAGCAAGACCCTGTGGTCGTATGATGTGTCTATTTGGAATAAAGTGAACGGTTTAGTAGGTAAGCAAATTTTGCTTCCTTTCGCAGTCCCTAGAAATCCGTGGTTCAACCCGCGGGGCCACATTCAAACATGATATCCCATCACATGATTGACCAAGCTGCTATGTCTGAAGGTACCTGAAATAACGTCTCGAATATCTGGGAAAACTGCACTATTATAATAAACTAACACCTGCAGCTTTCATAAAAATATATTCATACAGATCATACATCGTAATGTGAAATGATACATTTCACTCTGGTGTGCCATGACCGATTTGACGGTGGTATTTTTGCCGATGTGGCGTACAGAGTGATTGAGGAGATGGTTATTTTTGAATTAATATCTTGGAGCGATTCTCCCTTTCGAACATTGGGGTGTCTTCAACATTGAACCAGGGAACACATATTGCTTACTTTTAAAATATTCCTTTTTATGTATAAAAAAAAACAAAACTTGATTGAGTGTAGTTTTGGGTGAAAACGTGGAAACTCTTTTTCCCTCTCGGTGAATGTGGGTGGTACAATTATACACAATACTTTATTCTTCATCCTCTTCTTTTTCGTCTTTTTAATAAATAATTCCGGCATTGTTGAAGAACTTATGGGTTGAAGAACTTTCTCCAGATGATGTTTTCTTGCTCAGATCCATTTTTTCACTTCAAAGGAAGGAACTTCAACGAGGCTTCAGTTTGCATAACAGGTCATTGAGGACACACATTCTCTTCTTCCCCACCATTGCTTTCGGGAGGATCTTCCGCGATGGTAACGCGTTTTTCTGATGGTTCTACGTTGTTCATGATCTTAGCTTGACCAAGGACGGTTTGGAAAGATCGACTTTCCTCTAGATTAACGGGTGTAAGATCATCCTCGGCCACCTGTTCTACAGTAAATGGCGATCCACGAGAGGCTTTGGGTGTGGGATTTCTTGCGATGTAAGTGGTCCATTCATCTCGAACCGGATCCAAATACTCAATCGTGCTCAAAAAGTTTTTTCCACTGAATCCTCCAACGGCCCAGATACGATCATCCACCAAATTGGCAGATACATTAGCCCGACAAGATGTCATATTTGGACCGGAAGTCCACAAATTCATCCGAGGATCATAAATCTCGACCGTGCAGAGAGATTTGGTTCCATCTGAGCCACCAATGACGTATAAGAGGCCATTTTTGTTGATAATTCCACATCCTCTCCTGGGTGTGGTCATGGGTGGACCAAGTTTCCATGAGTTGCTATCCGGATCATAGACTTCCACGGAAGCAACTGGATTCCAGGCATCGCAACCTCCTACAACCCAAATCTTGCCTTGGAAAGAGGCTACTCCAGCTTGGGATCGACCTAGAAAATATCGGTATAACAAGAGTTATTAAGATCAAGACCGAGTTAGGGAACAGGTGTCCTAGAAAAATGTTTTTGCTTTGTACCTAATTGCAGGGGAGCAATTCTTTCCCATTTGGATTCATCTGCGGCCAGTTTGAAGCAATTCTTGCTGCCTGATTGACCGTAGGTTCCTCCGATGCAATAGATGGAACCGTTCAAGCTGCAGAGTCCTGAAAAATGGAATCAAAGGATGAGGTGGTGATCCAATCTGGAGCTCTTAGCTAACAGGATGATTGAAACTCTGGAGCATGGAATGAGAATACACCGTCACAGGAAGGTTCTTGATCTCGCAAATACTTTCGTCTTGCATCATCCGGCTTACCTTAGATTATGGCGGGTGGGTTAATCTAAAAGAGAGCACTAGATTATCTTAAAGTAATCCACCAGCCACGTCAGGGATACCTGTAACTACAAATCAGTTACTTAAGCCGTGGTATCTTATCTACCACAGATTCATGGGAATGCAGTCTATGGCGAAACCACAGAAAAACTGCTCGCTGAAAGGAGAAAGAACGGAAAGACAGGCATTAATGACCACGATTTTTCATAAGTGTGTCCAGTTTCCATTCACCTCGATTTTGGATGCCACATCTCATTCCATACTCCATATAACACCGTTTTTAAACTAAAGAGCGACATTGTAAGGAAAACTGGGCTACTATGCATTACTTCCTTGCCCTTCAATGAATTACCCTCTTTCTATCAACAAGATTGATCAAAAATGACTATTAATCTTTTTTTGATGAGGGGGCCGATATGTCGGCCAGTCTATTAGGGCGAATATGGATACAATCTGACATATAATTAACCTCCTATAGCCAAAGCTCTTAAACATCATGAGACATCAATACGACGCTCTTCAGTTGTTAAGACAAGACTATATGAGTTCATTAATGATACCTCTCTGCTTGTATTGAAAACTCACCAATGTTGGCAACTGGAAACGGGAGGTTCACTATGCTTGTCCATTTGCCCGTTTCCGGATTGAATTTTTCGGCGGTATGTTGCTCGGAATGGCCGTTACTCCCTGCGACAGCATAGATGACCCCATTCAAAACTGCCGTATCAAATCGACCGCGTTTGCTCGACATGCGAGGCATTGCGCTCCACGAATTCGATTCCAAAGAAAAAGCGTCGACATTGTTCAAACACTCGCCACGGTCGTAGCCTCCTGAAAATCGTCAATATCAAACAATCAATCAATTGCCACTTCTCATTAGAAATGACAAAAATATCAACATTTCCCTGACCCCTCCTCTCTCACCCCTAATAAATCAAAAATGCATTCGGGTCGAATGAAGGTTCGTAATATTGGCAACACTGCCTTGTATCCCTTGGAACCAAGGGTCAATGGCTAACCAGTAATATTTAGGACTGTGTCGGGCGCTTACCGCAAACAATGAGTTTTCCATCGAGCTGGCAAGTCCCCACGGCACAACGAGGCGACGCCATATTGGGCAAGGGATCGTAGAGGTCGGATTCCTCGGATGGTGGTCTGGACATGGTAGGTGAAGTACCCTTGGAATTTTTTCGCGAGCCGTTGGCCAAAGCTAAGGTGAGACCTGCCGCAGCAGTCAAAATAGGTTGGGTCATGTCTGGAGTGGTTGGCCTATACAGGCGTTGTATGATTGAAACCACGGCCAAGAGCCCATCCACGGTCACAAGACCAAGGATAGTCTTATCGTCCAGATTGCTACAAGCAATCATTTTCCATTCTTCAATGACATCCCCGGTTTTTTCTTCGTCTTGGTTTATGTGACGAGAGTAGAGGAGTTCTCGTGGCTTAGCAGGCTTCATGGACGAATGTCTTCGAATCTAGAGATATCAGACAGGATTGAAGACTGCCGCTAATCTGCGGATGGCTAATATCGCTTTTAATAAAGTGGTGGAGTATTTATCGACTTTTAACGAGCATCAGTCCTAGAACATGGAAGAATGAATAGGAAGCTCACTGACCTTTTTCATTTGCCGAGGAAGCTGTTTCTGATTGGTCTTTTTATAATCTTGGATGATTTCCGAGTCATTTGGCGATCCTTCCTCGATTCCCTTGCAATCCTCAAGTTTGTTTTCACGGCCAACATATAGCAAGTGTCGCTTCGTAGTCATGGAATCCAAGGTCAGTTTTTCATCTTCCAGCCATTGAATATGAATCCAATCGAGGGCTAATTGGCACAAGGGCTCGGATTTAGCGGCCTCAATATCCACTTTGGTGTTGTGTAGGACCTCGATGCAAATACGGGGCAATGCCATCATTCCCCGGCTCTCCTGGATCGATCCGAAGTTGCTCTGGATATACGAATCCACTTTGTTGACGAGATCTGTGAGCTTGGTTATCCCAGGCATATTCCGTAGTTCCAAGCATGTCTCTACATTAATATGGTCAGCCAGGAATTTTGCACATTCATGAGAAGCGCGTTCCATCCGAAGTCTGATTGCAGCCAGGAACACGGTCCTAATGCTGCGGGCCGGTACGGTGAGCCTGAAACATTGAAACTCGTGATTGACATTGACGTGGTGTAATTGAAAAAAAGTTGTTTTTCGGGTCTCGATGAACGATACCATGGAGAGACACATGTCATCGGTCAAATTTCAAATTCGTAGACTGCAGTCTGAGCTGAACGTCAGTTGTTTTCAAAGTTAGTTCAAAGTCTTAACTGAAAAGGGACATGCCGTCGTTGTCGAGAAAAATGCCTATTTGTGCCTCTACTGACGTATGTTCGCTGTCTTTTCAAATTCCAAAACTTAATCCTAAAACTCATACAACAGGATCGAACAAACTACTTATCGTAGCAGAGTCTCGATACCACTAAATGAGTATCAAGTTTTGGACCCAGAAAACTAGTGTCAAGAAAAACAGTGGTTACTCTCAAGGGTATGTCATTGTAATATTACGCGCTACTCCAGTACCGCTGGACGGTTTTTGCAGCTTTTGTAGGCAAATAAAGGCAGTTGTCCGACGATGTGTCGTAAAGAAGAGTGTGAATTCAGTGTACCTGGCTGTATAAGCGTATTCAATTAAGATTTCCAGGGCTTCCTTATTGAAGCCTCCGTTGAGTTCATAGATCACTCCAGTAACGCCTTCCTCCTCTTTTCTGGTAGGTCTGTCGCTCCGAGAAGTGAACAACTCCAACAGGTACGGGCTGGCTGCGGCCAAAACAGCACGGTGGGCCGGGAAATCCTGCTTGTCAATCTGAAAGTGAGAAAAGAAGGGTCAATTTGTCATGTTTACTTAACACATCTTAAGACATCTTAGGCGTCTACTATAATCATACAAATGTTACAATCGACGTGTATTTTGCCATTATGTTACCCAAAACGTATTTTAGATAGGCTAGAAAAAAAACTGGTTCGGTCTCCTAAACGGGTTGGGGCAGTCGTAGTGCTACATAGATTTGTCAGTAGGGCTGTTTGCATTTTATGATCAATTGCAAATGAATTGATCCTTGATTATCAGGTAGTCAGATAAGCCCTATTGACCCTGTTCTTTTGTTTCATCATATGTATTCATGCTTGATGTGTCATCATCTACTTGGGTGGCCTCGATACCTTTCTAAACAAACGAGCACACTTGTCATTGAATAATGAAGAAACATTTGTGCAAACGGTCTTCAAGGCAGCATATTTGACTCGGCACTCCCAGTGAAAACCGTCTACGTTCGGTGAATAAGGTTATAGGTTTAAAAAGATTATCCATGAGACATTAATGTAAATTGACCTTTATTTACCTGGAGAGTGACATCGCAGAAATGCTTGTCCTTCCTCATTTGATTGAGGGCTTGGAGGGTTCTTCCATGGAGCAGAGTGTCCTCCCATAAGAGATCCGGGCGGGGCATCACACCCTCGGGCTCGCTATCATCATCGTTATCCATGGTTGAAGGTTTCTTGGACATGTCTTTGATGTGCGAGTTATTGAAATCGTCAAACAGTCTGGAAAACACGGAAAGAAATACCGCTTTACCTTCTGTAACTTATCTTGGTGGCCTTATTGCTTGAGATTTCACCTCATGTTCACAGATATTTTGATTTCGTGAAATGCACTTCACAAATGCTTCACCCAGAAGGGTCAGAAGCCAAGTAGGGAATTGCAAGGGTAGATTTGTGCCAAATGGCTCTCCCTCAAAAACAAGTAGTACTGCTCGTTATCGTCGGCGACGCGAGCGCCAACCTGCACGCACGCAGCCGCTTCAGAGGAATGAGAAGGACGAAACAATAATGTAGAGCTCTATAGAATAGAGTACGCACGTGTTCATCTACATTTCCGCTTGCCATGTGCTCTCATCGTAGCTTATTCTGATCTGTTCAGTGTGCAGAGAGAGCTTTCATTGCCAAGGATTGTTTCACTTGTAGGGATACTATTTTGCAGCCGGCAAACAGGAAGTGAGAAATCCTAGAATTGTTTCCTCTTCGATTATAGACCTTTGGATCCAGTGAAAACCTACTGGATTTCGAAGGTACTGCACTGGCTGTTCTGGAGAACCTTAGTCCTGGAAATAATTTGTGGTTCATGTGTATATACATTACTTGACGTTTGAGGAGCGCTCTGGACGTTTGTCAACAGAAAATCAGTTAATAATATAGAAACGTTTGATCAAGCGATGTCTTCGGAGCACCAGATCTACATATATATATTGGTACCTCCGCTCTACAATGCTACATGCGCTACGTTACATCAACTAGTTGGGATTCTGTGCCCGTATCCATAGACCATTCCATAGGTTCCAGTGGTCTATGCCGTATCGTACGAAACGAATGATTTTAAAAATTTGAGCCAAGCGAACATTTTTGTATGAAAACTAGAGTTGTCTAGATAGATCAGCTGCCCAAAATACGTTGAATGTTGGACGACCCGACTATTTGTACTTGGGTGAGTCTCTGCACGTGGTTTGAGACGAGACGGACGAGAGAGAATATTAGCCCATTGTGTCCATTCGACTCGAATCTGCCCTCTGACTTCCTCAAGAATGCGTGTCACCAGAAACCGACTGACTGACTGACTGACGGACTAACTGACTGTCCCGACCCCAAATGATCACTCTTTTAGGAGATGGATTCTGAGTGGGCAAGTGTCCTAATTTGCTTACTTGGTGCTCACCAAGGCCAATTGAGCTTTGGATTCAACCAACATAATATCAGGTTTTACAGTATCGGAGCACGAAATGTGTATGTTCTCATTGCTGGCGCACGGGTTTCTTGGATGTTAAGTAACAGATTTGTTGTAGATGGGCAATATCCGAGAGCTCTGAGCCTTGAATAGCACTGCTGGGATAATGGCGTCTGCCTACCAAGAAATTGTGTACAAAATCGCGGAAATGTTAACAACCGACCCGAGTGGACTTTGAAATTGCAATTGAAAGACAAATGTGATAGCCGTTCAACGGGTACATTGACCCTGTTCTTGCCTCCTTTTTTGTTGTCGAGATGCCACAAGTTGGGTTGCTACCTACTTCCATTTGGTCCCGAGAAGGAGTACATTCTTTGGCAGTACATTTTAAGCGCAGTTTTCCTCAAGGATAGTAGGTCGTTATTATGAACGCCAGGATCCCTAACCGGCCTCACTCCGTTTTGAAGGAAGGGCTCTTATTGGGAACTGCAGGGTGGGCAGAAAAAACGGCAATGCCTCCATTATCATTGAAAATGACTCGATCCAATATTAGGAACCAAATTTCAATCAAGAGACAGTAGTAGCGAATTGCCCGAAGCTGTCATAAGTCGCCTCCGCGCAGGAAAAGTATTGGCAGTCATTGCGAGTGAGGGTACCTTAGCTTGTTGGATCGAGATCGTTTTTTTGGAGGATTTGGTGGTCGCAAGAGGAGATCATAGCAAGTGATACTCAACGAACTTCTTATTTGGTTGGTTGGTTTTGCCATGGTCGTCAAACTTTGTCCTTAATTAAATACCGCATTAGCCTAATGCCGATATTTCTGGCCACCTTGTAGAAATATACGACATAATTTGGTCAACATATGGCGATCGATACATTGGCCTAAATATGGAAGTCTTTTTTTATGACTTGGTTCTAAACCAAAACTGATTCAAATTTACCCCTTTCTTGTTGGATATCTAAGTAATTTCCGACCCTCTATCTAAAGTTGCATTGTATCGTACTTTTAAAATTTGCTGGTACGAACGTGAAAATTCAAATAAGTTCGTGCAAATGACTTGTTCTTACCTTAAACTCATTGTGAAAAGATCAAATGTGGTGGAACGCGGTGCTTACAAAAATAGATATGTGTAAAATCCAGTGTTGTTGGGCAAGATTGTCCGGGAAGAGGAAAGTCTCAATGATTGGTGCCGTTTGTTGCATGAGTGGCCATTCTTTCTCAAAAGGAACTCTTTGAGACAAACGTGGGCATGAAGTTACGAAGATGCAATGAAACGCGTACTGCAAAGGTTGGGTAGCTGGCTCCGGACGGAGAGTTTGAATGATTCACCTCGTGGGACAAAATAAATGTCAAATGGGGCAACTGGGTGCCCTGAAGACAACTTGAACTACAACGAAACCAGCTCCATCGTCGAGATTTGCCACCAGTATGTCCATTTTGGACACTACACGGATGTGGCAAACTTCCTTGAGGCTGACCCTCGACACTTGGAACAAGGAACACACCAGAGTGGGTGACGATTTTTGGCCGATTCGAAAGCCGCCTGACATTCTAGTCATCAAGCTGGATTCATATCTCCTTGATTGTAATCTTGAGATGGCAAGAGTGAACGTGAATTAAGGCCATAACACCAATTTGATGGAATGTACATGTGATCCAAAGCAAACCCAATTAGCAGAGGTTCAATGTGCCCTTGCTCAAGGTGAACTGTCGTTTCTCGTGTCATATTTAGTCACCCTCTCTTAAAGAGCTTTTGCGTATTTCTTGATGAGGCCGTAGCGTCCCAAAAATGCTCAATGTCCTGAAGGTGTCTTGCTAGTCCTCACGAGGCTGGAACGTGGAACGTCTCGGAGCATGCACAGCGTGGCCACTGCCATCTCATTGCTAATGGATTTCCTGGTTCGAAGAGGTGTATCCTAGAGGCTCAATTTCTTGCCACTTTCCGGATGTCAGCCTTGAATTTGATTAGGTGCTTAACGTGTTCAAGATCGAAGCGAAAGCGAGCTTTTTCTTAGACGAAAGCAGTAACTCACCCTGACTAAAGCTTCATGAAAGGGGAGGTATGTATTTTCCTACTTTCCTTTGCACTTCAGTCATGGTTACTGGCCAAGAGTGCTGCAGTTTCAAGCCTCTTCTTACCACCCACCATTGTTGCTTTGACTAGTGTTTGGATGGGATATTAAGGAAATTGCAGCCGTCAAGGAAGATGAATTGAGTTCTATTACTATTCAACTAATTTTGTATCATTGTTAAATGATAGCCTCGTGCGCACCTTTCTTTTCTTTACAGGGAGGAGTCGAAAAAGAGGACGTTTTGGGGTAAAATTGTGACCTTTTGTATTTTATTGCACAGCTGTATGAAGTTTTCAAAATCACAGGCTGCAAAACGTCTTGCACCTAAAGCTTTCTTGGCATCGTTAGAGGTAAGATAGTGTAAATTTGTCTTACGTGGGTTTAAAGCACAGAATTGGGGTTGTGTAAAAATCATAATAAACTGGAACTTTGAAGATACAGACAAAAGTGTACTTAAAAAAAATCTCATTTTTCCATATTCTCAACCGTTAACTGTTAAAGTATAATAACTAGATCAGGCAAGTAATGTAAGTTGAACCTTTTTCTCTCTTCCTTCCTTCCTTGCCAATCATAAATATGTTGAAATTAAAGTTCAGCTGATTTGTTTTTGTAAATTTCAGCCATTTTAAGAAAAAAGTGCTCACGGAATTGTTTCTCCGTATAATTTCTGGCTTTTTGCATAGGCGATCTATTAATGATTTGCATTTTTTGCACTTTTTTGTTGCTAAATATACCTACGATTTTATTCCATGACATTCATAACAATGTTTTGACTCTTGTCAATTATCTTTTTAAGATTTGTAATTTTGGTTGCAACATGGCCGAAAAAAAATATTGTTCCTTACCAAAAAAAATAAATCTTTATTCAGAAAATAGATATTCAACATTTAGCTCTCAGATAAACGTTTATAAATCCGCTCTCCACTTGTAATTTATATTGCACGATATAAACTCCAATGGTATTTATTTAACACCAGGCTCCATTATGTTTAGACTTTCAAGCTCTTTTCTCTTGTCCCTCAAATCCCTCAAAAAAGTCCCTCAAAAATGAGCGCAAAAAAATCAAATAAGGAAAAGCCTCTGAATTCCTAGTTTCTTAGGTACTGGGCAAAACAGGAGGTTTTCATATTCAAGAAAAAAAGGTGTTGATTTCAACAAAAAAATCACGACTTCTTTTGAATAGATGACTGTATTGGAGATAATGTACAACAATATCACACTTATGAATTCGGCATAAGATGGCAAGTTTGAATCTGATTTGAATCCCTCCCTATAGAATAAGATCCATTATGTTGATGCACTTCCACAGCGACAATTTGGTTGTCTTGGAGCCCAGAGGTCGAATCAACCAAGGACGAATTCGTTGGCATGCTGTCGTCTTCGGAATCAGACCCAATGGATCCATAGCCAGATTGTCCCGAGCCCCGAGTTTGAAGTTCGTTCGTGCCAGATAGAGAAGCACGTGAAATCTTTGGTTTAAATTTTTTCTGTTGGAAGACTTGGGTTCCTACACCTGTTCCAAGTATGGCGGCCAGAAAAAGCCAGAACGAGAAGGTCATCACAGCCAACATTGTGGCAAACGTCAAAACGGTTTGTAGGAAATAGATACTACTCAAAAATATCCTGTCGGCATGTCTGAAAGAGAGACCAGAAGAATGACAGAAGATCTATTAAGGGTTGATTGCCTCTCTGGTTTACGCACTCCATATATCTTAGCGCTATCGAGTTATGATAGCGGTGCCGGCGCAATCGCTCTTGTCTGACACGGTTGTAGTTTGAGGAGAGTAGTGGACGGAATTCGTTCGAAGAGTCAGAGTCATAATCGTCCGAATTAGTTTGGGTGTGTCTTTCCATTCGCAAATATTTGATCCCCTCATTCATAAATGCCAGACAGAAGAGTCCGGCACTAACTGCCACCATTCCTTAAAGCCAATAAGGTTCAGAGTGAAAATTTGGTTGGAATAATATTAGATTAGTGTTTGCCAGATTTTATGTCCAGCATCCCCATCTTTTAGAACTCGTCAAGACATAGATACGTTGAGGTTTGATCAATCATTACCTGCCGCTGAATTTACGTCAAACCCGTAGAAGAGCAAGTTATCAAAATGATATCCAAATGAGAACGTCATTTTGACCCATTCAGTTTCATGGCTATCATTAAAAGCAGTTATGACTGAAATTGTTGATCCATGTAGACGTATTGTTTTGACACCTATTTATTTACGTTTCAGTGTCAGTGATATAGCTTCCCCAACGCCACCTATTGCTAGTTCATAAACGAACCGTTAGGTGGCACGGCCATCTTCATAAGTCAACTTGTCTGCCAAAAACTGAAGAGTGTTGAAAATGTCTCCCATCCAATGGACAATTATCGAAACTTAATTTTTCTTCAGTGATCGTACCGTGATTGTGCCAATCTTGAGTTGCAATGACTAATGTCACTTACTTTACCTAAACCCATAAAATATTGTCGTCCATCGTGAGACCCAATTTGTGGGGTTGCAGCGCCACTGCCGGGAAACTAGTGGAATTGCAATTGTGATTGGAAAGTCAACAGCGCTTTCAGAATTATTGAACCCTCTGAAAGCAAGATTGTCTTGGTCTATGACCATCTGGAATGAGATCATCATCTTACCAATCTGCATGGGACGAGGGCAACGGGGCGAGCCGGGACGCAAAGTTCCAGTTCCAAAAACCGTGGATAGGAAGAACAGCATAATTGAGCGTAGGCTATCCCTGAAAGAGCCAAAGAGGCAACATTACTTATAAGATGGGGTAGGGCCGGGAAGAGGGACTTATTTTTATGATGTACACATCAGTTTCATAGGAAAATTCGGATGTTCCGCAAACTTTGGGTTACCGACAAAACCATCAAATGTTTGAAGAAGACTCATCCTGACCAATGATAAAGTAAAAGAAACTTTTAACCGGATTCGACGTGAACATTCACTTGGTTTTTTCTGGGCGTCTCAACAGAGGCATTAGAGATAGTCCAAGTATCAAAGAAAGGACGAGATACGATTGAAATTTCTAAGCGTATTTATGTATCTTGGCCGGGATGAAGAGCGCTCCTGGCCGAAATGGCAGGGAACAGAGCGACGTGAGCTTGAGCTTAACTTGGCTAGCCCAGAGGGACACAGCGTACCGTACAGTCGACAGTTTTGCTTGGCGTGTCTTGGGGGGACTGTTCCAGCAGAAGTCGATGAGTAAAAGAACACTGTAATGAAAGAAAGAGAACCACAGTCCAGTGAATCAACAATCTCTTGTGCCATTGATGTATCAATTGAGAGGTCCCAGGGTGTTGCTGACCAGTAGTGGCCTTCTTCAAGGGCTTGCTCTTGATCTCCTGCCCTTGTCTTTGCTCGGAAGGTAAGACCAAAGCTTGTATTTTCATTGAGTTTCCGTCGCATCTTGAGATTGCCGTGAAGATGCTCGCGTCGAGGCCGAAAGGCCCTGTTTTGGCGGCTGTGACGCTTGGGCAGGTTTTGGAATTGGAAGCTGCTACGAACGGGATTCCATGGAAAAATGAATGTAACGAAACACATTCTCGATTGGGATGTGATTCATGGTGGAGATCGCCTTAAGATGTCCACGGGTACAGGTGTGAGGCTGAAGATGGGAATTCCTAGAACCTGTCATGAATGAATTTTGGCCCTTGGATTTTTTCAATGAGCTGACTAATACTATCTCCGATCCACACATGGACGTCAGACAGTAGTGCTAGCGCTGTGGTACATCGGGCAATCTGTCATTGAGCCGGTCCAATATTGATCTTGATGCCAAATGACTTTCCAGCCTCCAAAGTTTATTTGATTCCTCAGTGGGGCGTGAAGGTTAATCCTCGAGTCCCAGGGAGGGAACACGGAATTTGCAATGCTCCAATTTCGAATGTCTCTATCATTTGCCTTCTTGTTCTTCCCAGTCCGATCGATCCGCATAGGAGAGGTTTTAAGCCCTTGTTTATAAATGTTTGGACTCGTTTTTCCGTAACTAAGCGACTTTTTTAATGCACTGCTCCTCTCGTGTTCTTTCCTTTTTTTTTCATCCTTCTGATCCTCCTCCCCTGAAGAAAAGTCCAAGCGAGAGTGAACGAAGAGACACCCTTCTTTTACTCTAAACAAGTCTCTTGCTGTGAAAATATTTTCATTTCCTCTAAAATGGGGCTATTTCCATTCCAAAGGAGGGCATAGCCAAAATCATACACAATATGATATCGAGGCTGCTTTCAAGTCCGTTTCTGCCTTACTAGTGGGGTTCGTCCGTATGGAAGATGGGATTTCAAAGCAACTCGGGAGTGTGCCCGATATTGCCTTGGAATGAAATGATATTGAGTCCCCGAATACAAATTGACAATTTCACCGCTGAGGGTGAAGCGATAAGAAATGCGAGAACCCCTTACTTGGTGTCGCGATAAGATTAATATTTCATGAAACGAGCTGCTCTCTTTTTTTTTTCTTCTTCTTTTCTTTCTTCTCCTTCTTGTCGGTGTTCTTGGAGGCTCACAAGTTCCAATCTTTAAAGTGCAAAATGGCTGAAGAACATTGTGGCGAGGTAATCATGAGAAATTGTCTCTGAAAGCCATTATGGAAACGTATCATACGTGCCTAGACATTCATTGAGCGAGCCTTGTTTTGGGAAGTGAGCTTTTCCGAGCGGGTCCTTATTTGGGAGGATTTAGGTTCCAGACCCTATTGTTGGATTGAATAGAGGCCAATAATGGAGATATAATCATCTTGGCGATGATGATAATGATCTCAGCCATCCCTTCAGAACCAACCGGAGTTGTGGTTGTGTTCGTGGTAGAAGAAGTATTAGTAGCCGTCCAGATGAGATGGCAGAAATCACTTGGCAAGACAAATTTATGCTCGTTTTGGTCTGTTCTGGGATCGCTCTTTGATTGGAAAGTCGTGAGCAAAGCAATTAAGATCCTCGCTTTTAATAAATAATTGCCCATAAAACTGTCTGAAATCGTCACAAAACGTTCACGAATCTGGGAAAAGAACCTTGATTTATTCTCGTGGCCACTGATTTGACTAAATGGCATTTCTACAAGCTGGTCACGTTGAAAGTTTTGTCTTCCATCCACTTGTGGTCTTGAAAACTGTGCGTGTGCTCCAAAGTGATAGGACTCTTCTTGAGTTTGACACTTGAAAAAAAAGCAAGTTATTACATGCATGATTGGGCCTTTCACCCATCCAGAGTGAGACGGACGAGGTTAGAGCAACCAATGGTGTGTGTTCGTTCAAATTGCACAGAACAGGGCAACGAACCAAAGGACAGACAATCTTCCTCTCATGTTCCCATTGACTGGGCGCGTCTATAAATTTCTTGATTCAATTTTGTAAATATTATTGCTACCAGACCCCCTGTCTTTTATGTGGCTTTTTCTCTCTCCTTCATTTTCCGTCTGCCTACCTCGTCCCTCCATCCGCACAATACGTACAATATGTATGTAGTGGAGCTCGTCGAAATCGAGCTCCTCGAGCTCCATGGCCGTTAACGAGGATGGGAGAGAAGGAGAAGATGAAGCCAAGAGAGAAAGAGTAGCACTTTTTCGGGCTCAACAAACCCCTGTTCCTCCACAAAGTAAGGCTCGATCCTGGCCCTGTAGAACGAAGTGGGAAAAAGGCGAAGGAAGCCCAAGGAGGAGAAGGCACAAATTGGTGAATAGCTCTAGAATGTGAGAGAGAGAACGAGATGGGCTAATCTGCCTGATTGCTTTTATTCAGGTCCACAGATGAACGAATAGTAGAACAAGCGACAATGATCTTGCTTGGTCTTGAATCTTGAGGAGAATTTTTTTCCCTTGTCATTGGCCAAATGTGGACAGCTCTGTTATGGAGTTATCGCCCTTAACTCAATACCTATTGCTACATAAGGAAGAAACGACCAGTCTCGCACGTCTGTGGTCGTATTCACAGACTTGAGGATGCTCTCCATTTCCCGGGGAAAATCCATTCTGGGTCGACGGAAAGCTATCAAGTGATTATTCCCCACTTAGGGAAAAATTGATGATGAATAAAGCCGTAACGGATGTCGACACAGGCAAGGGAAAGCCGACAAACAACACGTTATAATCACCCCAAAAGGTCCTAAATAATACCAAAGCGAGCAGGTTGTTGTACACTTAGCCTAGGTCTGACTTGAAATTGGAAAAACGTATTGCCAGAGGGCGTGAGTCAATGAGTCGCTGTATGATGGCTGTTTGAGAAATCATTCCAATCAATTTCCAAACTCAATTTTGCACGAGAAAATAATTGCTCCAATTTGACCACCACATCATCACCACATCCTCTCTCAGATCTGGTTCTCGTCCACCAAGTTCGTGACTGTCCAGTGGTGGCTGAGCTTGGAATTCTTCCCCGTTTAAAGAGAGCTTTGGTGTACATACATACGTGCATAATTGCTCCAAATTACTTTTTATGAATCTACCATCCCAATTGGTCGTCGACCACGTCATGGACGGCATCGCTGTCTGCTCGGATTCTCCCGATCCAAAATTAGGTACCCCGATCTTGGATTGCTGCATGAAGGGAATGAGCAAGAATAGATGGATGAACGACGCTTGGTTGGTTGCCACTTGGGTTTTTAAGCCACGTATTAAGAAGAAAAAGTGCTGTAGTCAGACAAGGGGAAAGTAATTAGTCCTCGGTTATTGAGGCTGTTAGTCGGTCCGCCAGTTCCTCTATAGACCATTTAGAAAAAAGGCGAAGGAAAAAAAAGCGTGTAATAAAGTTAGGAGTCCAATAATTGCCTTGCCCTGGACAATGCGAACTAGGAGACACACAAAGAAATGATGGTCCGTTCCATGACCAAGGCAAGATGAGCGAGCGTCAGTTGATATCAACGCCATGAAGAAAAGTGCTTGTTGATTGTTTTGTTTACTTTGCCTTCCAGCGTGGGCTGTCCGATATCTTGTACGATACCTCCATGATTTTTGACGTTAGCTCATAGTCAGTTTAAAGAATTGGAAAAATCACCTCACGTACTCGTAATTGTCTCGCTGCTCAAAAACGACATTGAGATGTTCAGGGTCTGATTTGAAGGAAGGAAGGAAGAAAAGAAGGAAAGAAAGATTGATTGAAGCGATGCCATTTATTTTCTCCACGACGCTCTCTACTCGTTCATTCGTTGGTTCGATTAGTGTATGGACTAGCAACAGAGAAAAATACCGCTTGTTCGCCGTGTATTCTGGGTCCTCCTTTCCGGCTCCCTTGTCTGTCCGTTCCTCGTTTGTTGGGTAAATGTGGGTGTCTGTGTAGTCTCATAGCAAATCCATTCCAAACCAGAGTGACACCAACATTGATGAATGCCGCGATTAAAAGTGCTTTCGTTTACAGTTGACTCGGCAGTTTCGCCTCTTGTTTGCGATTTGCCCGGTCTTGTTGCTTGCTACTTGCTGCCTTCACTCCTTCCTTCCCTCCTTTCTTTCTTACTTACTTACTTACGAGCAAGCAAGCATGGAGAGCACAAATTGCGGGCGGACAATTACGGGAGCGGAAAAAGTGCCAAAATAATGACCACCTCTCTCTCTCTCTTTCTCTCCCTTTTGGTGAGACTTCCATTATCATCACCATTATCATCGTCATGACCTCTCTTTCTCTCTCTCCATACAAATTGGTTGTTGGTCTTGAGGCCGTCGTGATTGTGTACTACTGCTCGTATCAGATGGGATGGTCGGTGAGCTTGGCCTCACCTTACTTGCTTAGTGGTGGCTCTTAATGACGAGGACCAGGAAGGCTCTCGACGAACGAATTCCAGTCAGATGGTGACTTTAAAAGAAAGAAATCTCGGCAAAAATGACCGATTCACTCGATTATTTCCTCATTACGAACACTGGCTTCCTCTCGCTCGGTTTGAAAGAATCAGATGAGGAGAGAAAGGAAGAGACAAAAAAGGAGAACAAAAAGAACAATAATCAAACTTGATAGGAAGAACTTGAAGAACTGGTAGAAGAAGAAGAAGAGCCAGCTAGCTTAGCTAGCAAGCCCACCGTCCTCACAGACATGCTTAGTCCAGTCGTGGTGACTTCAGTCTATCTCCGGTTTACGAGCAAGTTGGTCAGCGGTTGGCCTGTTTCTTTGAAGGGATTACCAGTCGACCAACCATCCATCCATCCCTCCATCCATCCATTCTTCTGTCCGTACACTCATCCACAATTCCACATATGGCCCACTTTGGTCGTCTTCTGACATTTATTTATTATTTGCCAAATTCCGAAACGAGGAAAATTTATCTTCAATTCTCAGTAGGTAGTCCGGGGGCACCAAAATGACTGGTTGGTTGGCTGGACACTCGGGGTAATGGTTCTCCTCGTCTTCATTCGTCTTCTTCGTGAACCATTTACATCTGATAATTGTTTTCCCTCTCATCTTCATCTCAAGGAAGCCGCGTTTCCTTGGCTTGTCTAATGTAAACATATGCTGTTATTTTAATATCCCCCCCCCCCTTTTTTATTGCCCTTTGAAGCTGTCTTCCTTTTGGCTAGTGACTCGAAACAGTCGATTTCTTTCTTTTCAGCCTTAGCATGGACACTCTAGACCCCTATAATTATAAGAAAAAAAGAATTTGGCTATGTTAGGGTAATTGGTCTGGCAAACCCAATGGGCTTCTCTTCCACTGTAACACTGTCAATCCAATTATGAAGTAGGTTTCATGGTCTCAATGAGCGCCATTCAAGACAGGAGGACTGTTATTTTCAGGAAAGCGCAATCCCCAGTCTACTATGTACTATGTAGACATCAAGCTCGATCGAGTTCATCACGCACCTCACCACTAGAGGAAAAATCGTTTGAAAATCGTTCTCGAAATTATGGTTAAAAAGATGGTAAATCTGTCCACATGCATGGAAACTACGTCCGTCGAGTTGTCAGGGGCCGGGAGGGTAGCTTCCTCATAAAGCCAATCGGGCTGAGCGAGAGGGGAACAATTAAGAGAGTATATCGTGTCTTAATTGACGGAAGATGGAAGATACCGGAGCCCAGCCAAAACTGATTCCCGCTCGAGGCTGGCCCCAAATCAGATATCATTGTGAGTAAATCCTCTATAATGGAGTTATCAATGCAATGGAAGCTGGTCCTTCAGGGGTCCTCCCCTCATTCTTACGGCGTGACTCGAGCTTTCATTAAGGTAACAGAACATTAAGATAGGTATCTCGATCTGCCCTGGCCAGTTCTCATGGTCCTCGAGGGATTCGCTGTCTCGGTATGCATGTACATACAGAAGTGAACTCACCATGGACCAATCGTGCTTCCATGTTAGTTGCTCGGCCACCATGCTCGACTATAGCTTTCTGTATCTCTAGCCGGCATTGCACTTGTCTGCTTGTGTGTACTGTTTGTACTACGTATGTACGGAGTAGGTATTGGAATACCCTGGCGGCCTGGCTTCTTCTTTCATCCGTCCATGATAGAAGACTCACCACAAAGACAAGTTGTAATTAGTATTGTGAAATTATCTGACCAACTGTTGCTTGCTCTTGGCTGCAAGAGGGGGGGGGGGAGAGAAGAGCAGAAGCAGAGGCAAAAGAAGTAGAAGGCAACAATGTTGGTGCTTCTGTCAAATTTTACCTCAAATTCAGAGATTTCTTCGCTCCACCTTCTTCCAATCTCTCGTTGGCCAAGAAATCAAGAAATCCGCCCGCAACAGGTGCTAGAAACGAGACCAATGTGAGTAGTGTGTGTAGGTAGTAATGCTGGTCTGAGGGATTTAAATGCCTCCCCCCCATTCATCCACAGGTAGGCCATTTTCTTTCTTCATTTTTTGCCGGGCTTGCGATATTGTTGACCCACTTATCAATTGTCACACCGCGAGGAAGAGGCCCTTGAAAATTGACTTGGCCATTGGATTGGACAAGTCCAAAGATCCGAACCTGCTGCGTGTCTAAGTTCGTAATTTGAGCGCTGAAATGTGTGAATGCCTGTTGGTTGATTTCAATTTGACGGCTTGGGTTACCCCCCCTCCCAGTCAAACTCATAGACAAGGGCAGCGGCAGCAACAGCCTCAGCACCACAGAGGGCTAATTCTCTCCCAACCAACTTATGGCACAATTTGAGCTAATTTCTTTCGCTCTGACCATGTGGTCCGAGCTCTTTAAATGTCATCCAACCCATACTTGAAGCTTCCAACCATCTGAAGAGATTCTGGCATGAGGGGGGCATGGGGGGAACGAACGAAACGTCGGATTAGGAATCAAAGAATGTATCCAGTCTGCAGGAAGAAGGAGGCAGCCACCTACCTCTACCTCCATGCACTACTAGACGTACAATGTAAGTAGTGAAACTCGGATTTGATCATTAATTATAAAGCCGATGAGAAATGCGATCACAGTCATGAAAAGATGGCTTTTTCCTCTGGCAACCCAAGTCTGATCAAGTAAGCAAGTGAGCAAGTTCCCTGCTGGTCTCTGTGAGTCTTACTAATTGGACCGATATCTCTCATAACATACAGGGTTAGGTTTGCCAACATCGGCAACCCATTGCTAGCCTTGCAAGCGTTACAAGCGTTACACACTTGCGTCTTAGAATTTCAAGGCGGTGCCTGTGAAGCCCATCAAACTTTGAGATGCGGTAACTGCATGGTTATTGCTGAATATATGAAGTGCATGATGCTTGTTTTATGAAAGGCCAGGCACACCAAGAATGGCGCCAATTAACGTCTTTCGAAAATCATTGGGGCCAGGAGGGCATATGAATTAAAATGCAGATTCACATGTTCCGACGCATTGGAAGAAAATTCCAGTTTCGTATGCTATTACCCTACTAAACGCTTACCAAGTAACTTCAGTCAAAATTAATATATAACTAATCGGAATGCCTGAAAAGGCCTCAACGAACCGATCATAGAGACCTATTATAAATAACAGTGCCTGAGCACAGTGTTGAACCAGAAAGATGATGTTGGTTCACGCGAAAAATAGCCGAACCCCAGAAAAGCCGCATCTCGTCCATTTAGATTGGCCCAGAGACTGAAATCGCAACAGGAGATAAATGCATTAAAACTTTGATGGTTGTGGATTTAAGCGAATATCTTTCGTTCTCCGCTGCGGCCGGTCTAGTCAGCAGTGATCTGCAACCTGTCCACTTAATTGTCAATGTCTAGTTATGATCAAGCACCTGACGACGTACCAAACAAACCCAGGATGCCATCCCAACCACCGCCGCTTCCACCAAAGTCTTTTTTTGTCTTCTTATCGAGCTCACATTCGAGACATTGTCATGATTCATGTGAGAAACTTGAGATGGCCGATAAGGGTGTGAGTTCAACCGCTTGATTTTTGGGTGAGAATATCCGCCCGAGGCCCTTGATTCCTCAGCTGAGTAACCATGTTGTAACTGAGTGAGAAAGACACCAGAAAGAAGTGTACCCGGTTGAGATTGGATGCCTTGTGAAGAGTAGGGCACTGGATCAAATCGTTTTCGAGGTTAGATAGAGCATCTGTCGACAGGATCTTTGATTGGGTGTTGCATGTCCTTTTCAGGTTCTTGAACATGAACCTCCCTGCTTTTTCCTCCTCCCTCCTTCACCAGTAAAGACGTTTTGTTTAAATAATTACAGTTGTTACGGTTAGGCTACTAAAATGGCCTCTTGGCAAAGGCTTGCGTTTTTGCTTATTTTTTCAATAAGCATCCATCTTGGGGCATGGTAATTTTAATTATCTCGGAACGACCAAATGTTGGCGAGTTTGCCTTTGAACTGTAAGGAGTAAGTAAGTGACAGATTTAAAATGATGTGTTTTCACTGCGAACAGAGATTCCCGTTCTTTATGTTGGCATCCTAGTTGATTACATTGGACCCCATTATCATACACTCCAGACAGCTATGAAAATCCGGGGGCATTGCTTGGGAAAATTCAAAGGTGTAACGAGTAATGCTATGAATGATAATGGCTATAATAAATATTCCATTTTTACCTCGAGCTGGGTCGGGATCACTGTATCAGTTGATCAATGAAATAGTCCCAAAATTGGCTAAGTTTTTTCCTCAAACTCGAACCAAGATTCGGACAAGACCACGGGTTTTGTTGTGGATGGACTAGACGCTGAACTTCCATCAGATGTTGAGCCATTATTTCCCTGGTCTCTTTGTCTGGCACCGTTTGCCGGCTTTGTTACACCAATTGTTGAACCAAATTTCGATTGAAGAGAAATATCTGGACGAGGAAAAAAAACTCCTACCACCACTGTATATGGCCGGCCATGATGTTATTGAAACTTAAGGCAAGTCAGGGGAAGGAATCGATACTTGTGCTTCAATAACTTGCTCCGTTTTTCATTTGGACGGACCAAATCATGTGACTTTTTAGAACAGCTGTGCGGGACGAAATTTCGTGCCAAAAAATGTGCTCTTCCCTCAACCAACCACATATTCACACTATAACATTTAGGAATCCGCAAAAAGAATGAAATGACACGCCAAAAACGAAGTCACTTTCTTTGCTGTTAAGGTTGTTCCAAGCATATTCCAAGTCGAACGAAAAGAGCTCCAACCGCACGAAAGTCGACGATCGGCATTTTCTCATGCACGCCAGTTAAGCACTCTTTCTTGAAGACCAAATAGAAAACGAAAGAGGAGAAGGAGAAGAAGAGGAATCCATTTGATGAAGTGCCCGTTTCAAGTACTGTAATTGTCGGTTTCTTTGCCAAATGAAAGAGGTGAACAAATTACAACCAGCCAGTTAACATTGGACAAACACCTTTGGACATTGAAGAGTCTATCGTTGCTTATCTCATCAACGCCGCACGGATTTTATGCCTTTTTCCAACATTCATATTGGCCATGGCGGTGCATCTACAGTTTGCAAGCCAAACAGTTTGATAAAAACGAATCAAATTCAGCCATTGGAAGATGTATGTAGGTATGTAGTGAATGCACCTTGCCGCAGCCACTGCCACCTTGGAGGCAAGTGGAAAAGAACAAAAAGGTAGCAACGGGACGTTCTCGCCTTATCGGCTTGGTGTGGGGGCATGGCCAATGCAAATCAAAATTAAACGAATACATTTGAGAGACTTTAATTTTTGGTTGTGGCCGGCCATCAGGGCCAAGATCGATAAAGGTTGATGACGGGGCTATTCAAATCTGACAACAGGTTGGTTTGAAATCTTGAGAGATTTTGCTGGAAGGTGCACACAATTTACGGGTAGCTTGTCTGTGGGAGGCCACCAGTCATCAGTTTTAGCTCATGACCATCGAGATATTTTTTTTGGGACGGTATTG
>NC_081449.1:14597537-14597646 GCF_007210705.1 Tigriopus californicus | reverse complement strand
TGTGGGAGGCCACCAGTCATCAGTTTTAGCTCATGACCATCGAGATATTTTTTTTGGGACGGAATTGGAAAATGCACTTTTTATGGCCGGGTAATTAGTGCCAACAGAT